>NC_037670.1:40809240-41089666 GCF_003255815.1 Theropithecus gelada | reverse complement strand
TTCCTTCCTTCCTTCCTTCCTTCCTTCCTTCCTTCCTTCCTTCCTTCTTTTCTTTTCTTTCTTTCTTTCTTTCTTTCTTTCTTTCTTTCTTTCTTTCTTTTCTTTTCTTTTCTTTTGGGGGAAAATGTATTAGTTAATTCTGTTTTTAAAGGCATTTACTGCTAGAGTACTTTTCTTCCATAGCCAATTTTCCTCTACTCTTCTGTTATAATACACTTTCCACATTTCAGTTCACTAGTAGAACTAGAAAACCGCTGAGAAGAATGATGCTACCATTTAGTAACGCTATATGTATAAGGAAAAAGCTACAACGATATCCAGATCTTTCTTTTTTGAAGACTAACTAGTACCAATGTTTTTTCCTAGTAGAAGCTTTTTAAACTTTATTGCTCACTAGCGACATGTTCCAAAGCCTATTTGGAAATTGTAATAACAAAACGTATTAGACCTTTGAGAAAGTTTTTGAAGTTTTTTCATTTTTGTTTTTGTTTTTAACTCTCTCTCTCTCTCTCTCTCTCTCTCTCTATATATATATATATATATATATATATATATATGTGCACTTTTTTGGCATTTCACTTTACAAGGAAAAGCCAGGCCTTAGCACACGGAAGCAACACAGCAAATGAAAGCTACAACCACACTTCTTAAGTCTGTAGTATCTCTAGGAATGAAATTAAGGTTAGAAATAAAGTTTGACATTAGCAGCCCCTGTGGTGGTCTTCATCAGAGGCAGACGTTTCCTTTAGGCCTCAAACATATATTGGGTTTACATTTAAAATGTATTGTTCCATATTGGCCCTAAAACCAGTGTTCAGGTTAGTGTGGCCTGCTCAGTATGTTGCTATATCTCACTGTGACTGACCCTACGTACCTCATGCTGTGTGGCTGCCTGATTCTTTTTCCCAAAACTCCTCAGCTGTCTCAGCTAGACTTGACATCTGCCCCAGCTAGACTCAGAATGTTTACCCAATACTTTCCTTCTATTATGGTACTTGAGATCTTGATCTTAACTGACCAAAAATCTGGCAGAAGACAATAATAGATGTAGAAAGATACAAAATAACTCTATGTAAAAGTAACTGTGTTCTAAATGAATCAGAAATACCATGGGATAAGCAAATTGGCAACCAAATGCCAAGACTCCGGAGACCTGCCAAGCAATCCATCTTTATTATCAATAATAATTTCCTCAGAATTAGAAAGCCATCTCATTGACAGTTTATTTCCCCTTGAAGTTATTTATTCATATGTAAAGATTTATTGGTACCTTAGAATACACTGGTACTTTTCTTATCAAGCTTATTACCCTGACTAATCTCAGTAGCACTAATCTGCTGCCACTCATACATTAGACTGAATTAATGTATTGAAGAGTCAGGGGTTATATAAGTACTAGATATAAAGACAAAGCAAGGGTGTCAATGATTACATGAATAAGTTAGATAAAAAGATACATGTCAGTGAAGACAGACCCTGAAATTGCAATATCTTCTTTCTCACGAAACAAACTACTATCCACATTCTCCTGAGTTCTGATCAGAATCAGTGAGTAAAATTAGTAGGTCGAACTAGAGTCTGCAACAGAAACTTGCCCTGAAAAGCAAAATGTGGGATCTAAGGGCAATAATTCACATTAAACTCTCCGCTCTGATAATATATTTTATTTCCCATCCTAGATTTTCAAGAATTATATGAAATAACTCTTAGATTCTTAGATTTTAACCAAAAATAAAATATTGTCTATGGTTTTAAGAATACTTTATCCATAAACATCTATATGTGTGTGTATGTGTGTGTGCATGTGTGTGTGTGTGGGATACAGTTGCTTATATAGGATAGACGGATATAGAAAGATAAAGGTAGATTGCTAGACAATTAAAAGCTGATGGATAGATGACAATATGTTAGATCCCATGTACTATATGTGAATATGTGGTTATTGACAACATGGTCTCATAACAAAGGGAATAGACAATCTATTCTAATATTCATCCTATTTGCAAAGGAGAATCATGAAATCCAGCTCAAAAAAACACTTAGAAGGAGGAATTAAAAATGTCCATTTATGGTTAGGTCATGGAAGACCATAGAAAACCATTCATAGAAACAATAAGAAAACATAGAAATTTTAAAAATTATATTTTTCTTTAAAATCATTATAAGGGGCTGTGAACACAGAGAAATGTAAACATGGGAGAAGCCCTTCATAAGTGAACAAGAGACAGGAGACACTTCATACATGGGACTAATTGCTAAAGTTGAAAAAAATAGCCTATGGAAAAATAGCAATTTTTTAATCAGCTCTGGACTGGCATGTTAGATTAAAATCTGAAAAAACATCAAACACAAAATTACTTCTCTTGCAGAAGTAAATCTCTTTCATGAGAACTTTCTGAGCAAGTAGAGGTTAAGGTTAGAAATAAAAAATGGAAAGAGATCTTGTGTTCTTGTAGTTTAGTGTAATCAGAGTCACACTCTTGATATCTCATCTTATCATAGTCTCTCAATCTTACTGTTTTGCAGCCAAATGTTCTATCATATGTCCTACAATCTAAAAACCTTAATGTTTAGAAGACTCATTCTCAGTGTGACAGCCTCAAAGCTTTCTGGATTCCAAACGGACCAAAAGAGCAACTCACAGATATAAAGAAATAAGCAAAATCAATTTATAATAAATAGAAATGTTAAATAAATTAAGGATAAATGCAAAAATAATGCATGATCAAGAAAAAAGTGGTGAATACAAATTTTTTTATTCAAGGCAATTTCTTAATGAACAAATATTAAATAAAAAATTGAAACATAAAGCTGCAATCATTTATTTCCAGTTTATCCACATAACACAGGCTAAGGAAAGCTATCCAGGCAAGGAAAGGTCATACCAGACGCTATAGGATAAAATGAATACCAGACAGAATAAAAGTGTGGGAATACATAAACATTCATTTTATCATGCATCTATCTACCTTTATTTTATTTAAGGAATTATTGGCAGTTTAAAGCAAGATAAAAAACAGTATGTTATTTGGTTTATAACATGTAGAATTAGAATGTATGACAGTAGAAGCATGAAAAGCAAGCAGTACACTCACTGTTTTATGAAGTAGCATAATGCTCTTTGAGAGTGTATATTGATTTGTTAAAGGCGAATATTGTAATCTCAAGAGAATCTACAAGATTTTAATGCAGATGAAAATGTCCTATTCTGGAAAATAAAAAAGCTACACAGGATATTTATTAACAAGAAATAGAAGCATACACCAGGACTTAAGGCAACAAGGAATAGGCTAACTCTAATGTTTTGTGCAAATGCAGTTGGCTTTATAAACAGGGCTGCCCTTATCTATAAAGTTTGCATCCTCAAATCTTTAATAAAATATTAATTCCAGCCGCCAATCTTGTGGTTGTACAACAAGGACCTGACAAAAATATATATTTTTTTTCTGTATTGACCCCATAGATACTTTGTCCCTGAAGTCAGAAAGTACCTGGCCAGTAAGGCACTGCCTTTTAAAGCTTTTTTGGTAGTTGACAATGCTATTGGCCACCTAGAACTCCATGAGTTCGACAGTGAAGATGTCATCATAGTCTACGTGTCCACAAACACACAGTCTGTCTAATTCAATCTCTAGATTAGAGGGTCATAAGGAACTTTTAGGCTCATTGCACGTGGTACTCTATGGAAAGAATTGCCAATGCTATGGAAGAGAACTCTGATAGAACATTATGAAAGTCTGGAAAGATTACTTCACTGAAGATGCCATTATTACAGAAAAAGCCATGAAAGCCATCAAGCCAGAAACAATACATTCCTGCTTGAGAAAACTGTGTCCGGAGAGCCAATCAAGGAAATCATAAATCTGTGGCTATAGAAAAACGTAGGAGGTGAAGAGTTTCAAGATATAGATCTTGGAGAAATTCAAGAACTGATAAACACATCAGAGGAATAAACAAAAGATGACTTGATGTAGATGAGTGGTTCCAAACCAGTGCCTCAAGATGAAGAAGAAAATGTATAAGAAGCAGTGCCAAAAAGCAGGTTGATTTTAGACAATCTGAGAGAAAGATTCTAATTATTCATGACTTCATTTGACTTCTTTTATGACGTAGGCCATGCTATGATACAGGTGCTGAAACTAAAAAAAAAAAAGATAAAAATAAAAAATGATGGCAGGATTTGTGCCATATGGAAAAAAAAAATTAGAGAAATGAAAAGTAACGCAGAAATTACAGTGCATTTCTGTAAAGTTACACTGAGTGTGACTGCTTCTTCTGCCTTTGCTTTCACCTTTTTCACGTCTTCACCCTCTGTCGCCCCTGACACAGCAGGACCAGCCCCTCCTTTTCTTCTTCCTTCTCAGCTTACTTAACAGGAAGATGAAAAAAGTGAAAACCTTTACAGTGATTTATTCCCATTTAATGAATATTAAATGTATTTTATCTTTCTTATGATTTTCTTAATAACATCTTCTTTTCTGTAGTTTATTGTAAAAATGCAATGTGTAACACATAGAGCATATGAACTGTGTTAATTGGCTGTATATCTGTAAAGCTTCTGGTCAACAGTAGGCTATTTGGGGTTAAGTTTTAGGGAGGCAAAAGTTATACAAGAGTTTTCAATAGTGCAGGGCATCAGTGTCCATAACCTCCACTTTGTTCCAGGGACAATTGTGCTTGCAAAGTCTCCATAAATGTTTCATTGTTTCAAAGAATACTAAGAAAAGGAAATAGGAAGATGTAATGGAATAGTATAGGAAAGTGAAAACATGAGAAGTTTGTTGGGCGAAGAATGCAGAAGGGCCACTTCAGGCAAAGGAAAACATGTGTGGGAAAGTACAATAATAAAATAAATTATGTAACTAGCAGCCGGTGAGTAATTTACTAGGACCATATTGTGGTAGTGATGAAGTGTTGGGTAGAGCAGAAAATGAAAACTGAGAACTTGGTTGGGGTCAAATTGTGATAAAGCTTTTATGCCATGCTAAGTTATTTGCAATTCAATCTAAGAACAATAGTAAATTTACAAAGATAGGTAATTATTATTGTGGCATATCCGGGGTTTGTTTACAGAATGATTCCAATAGGGATGTGTGGGGGAGGTATGGTAGATAATAAGGTCTGTGAGTATGGGTAAAACAATGCAATATTGATTGTTAACAGTTTAGCATAAAATTCAAATCAGGGGATGGTGAAAAGTGCATTTAATATAGAAGAGTTAGAGAAGAAAGTGAGTATTTGGAAGAAAATCTACCGAAATTCAAAACTGATTACACAAAGAAATGATGAAAATAAAAAAATCAACGATGTCTACAAGGCCTCCAGTTTGAAGGTAATGGATTATACCATAGATGTGTCACTGAATTCAAGATAAGAGCAAGATCCATGCAGGAGACATGAAGATTTTAGTTCAGGCCATATTTGATTTGTGTTACATGTGACATGATAATATAATAATGTCTGAGGTTTTAATATATCTGTTTGGATATTAGAAGGCCTAAAATTTGGGTATAATCACCAGAGCTGTATAACTATATTGGGAAGCATGATAATGACTAAGATCACAGAAAAATTGATATTTTTCAGCAAAAAGAGGAGAGAATGTTACAAAATATTTTCAAATAATTCAATCATAGTAGAACTTTAAGCAAATCAGTCAGTATAATATATCTTAATAGGTCAAGGGGCAAAAGGGTAGAGAAGCCAAGACCTGCGAACAATGTTCATTCCCACCACGCCTTCATTTAGATTAGTAGTTCTAAATGTTTTAAGTCATAAATATACTTAAGAGCAGTATCTGAGCACAGGTAATCAAGAGATAATTATTTTTCTACTTAATATATCCATAAATGAAATATTCATGCATATTTTAGATAAAAATTACTTGAAAAGCCTTGGAAATATTTTTCTGCTCTCTCTTTTGTAATTAAATATGCAAAACTTGTTTCTCTTGGTCTCCAGGATTCTTTACACTTTGCCATTTTGTGACATTTGGAAAATAGTATATCAAATAGAAAAGGCATGATCTGCCCTTTAGAAAACAATGGCACAAAATGCATATATTTTCGGGACTGAACAAATGACTTGAAATGGATAAAATCTGTTCTAACAGAAACCAATATTTGATAAGTCACAAAACACTAATCTATTTGCTTTTGAAATGGTTCATTTTCACCGTTTTTAAATAAATGCTCTTTTTCCTTGAACATGGTAACTTTTAAATGCAAAATTCTTATGTTAGCTGCCCATTACCTGAAGTTAACCTCTCTCTGTTTCAAAGAGTCAGCGCACATGACAAGCCTCTCCAGTGGAAAATAAATTTTAACTGATGTTTTGCTTTATGATTTAAAGGACATTAATAAGCCAATGCTCATTCAGAAACTCACAAAGGGCTTATTTGTATTTAGAGTAATAACTGGGTTTATTTTTCCATTATTTTTCCTCTACATAATGTAGCTCTAATGTAAATATTCTATTGGCTTACAAACTGCAAGGTAACTGATTGGTGTATTAGGATACGATGTGATAATGTACGTGAAACATTCACACATACAAGTTATTTTTATTATTGTCTCAGCTTCCACATTTTGGAAAGCAGTCAGCCTGGTTAGTATCAATACCAATTACAGTGATATTTGATGTAATCTCTTACCTTCTCAACTATAATGTTCAGACCATAATCCAATTTATTTTGTGATGTTATTATAACAGCAAATTGTAGTTGTAGATACAAAACTATTTAGAATGTATTCCATTCTTAACACACACTATATATATATATATATTTTATTTCCAAATGCCTTGAAGTTATTTTGCATGTATCTAGGTTCTAGAGACAATGAAACTAAGTATTTGTGAAACATCTAATTATTTAATTTAAAATTGTCCTTTAACCATACATGGTTACTTAAGTCATATTTTACATTCTAATTAAAGGTAGGTTTATGTAGAATTAGTATACTGGTTTCTCAGTTCTTGAGGAAAAACATCACTGTATATGATTATTAAAGTATTAGCTCTTTGTCTCTCTTTGAGAGACAAACACAAATTGTGGCCTCTTCTTACAGTGTAGATACCGGGCATGTAAGTGCTGTATAATTCTGTTCTCTCTATGTTACATTTGTAACATATTTGAGTACATTTTTTACCCTCAGTTTTATAATTTGAATTACATATAAAACTGCTTCCTAAAGATATTCCAAAATTGGAAGACGGAGTTATATCTCCAACTTTTTCACAATTAAAAAGTTATATATTGTTCAATTGGTCTTTAAGTGAAATGCTATGAATCCATACTTGGTAAATTGCTTCACTATTTCTATGTTAGCCATTCTTGAATAAATATGCTAATATTTTGATGGATTTCACTAAATGGGCATTAGTAATTAATTAACATCACATAGGGTTTTTTCCATTTACACAATGTTTTCAAATGAATGAGTAAAAACTCAAAAATAGTTACTAAATATGCTATATTCCAGATAGTATGGTAAAAGAATTTGGCCATCAATTTTCTTGTACAAGTAGGTTGGTAAAGCATTATTGTTCTCCCTAATAGATGGATCTTGAGATATTAAATAGTTGGAATATTTGGATAACAATTTATAAATAAATGAAAAATTCAAGATATATTATCCTAACTCAGGTAATTTTCAAAAAGTAATACTGCAAGAAGTAATATTCTAATTTTAAAATATTGCATTCTACTGATTTTTAAAAGCCTACATTTTGTAAAAGAAGTGTTCACTTCTAAATGGAAGTCTAATAATTTAAAATGCTATGTGAACACTACCATTGAATGTTTTCAACAGTAAAAACAAAGTAGCTTATTATGCTCAACATTCTTAATTTATGTTTAATCAAGAAGACATGATCTGTGATTGTAATTGTTCGCTTGAACCCAGAAAAGGATTGAGATATATGATTTCAAAAAGTAATATTTACCTTAGCAAGAGAATATACATGTATTTATTATCAGAAAGAAAAAACATCTCCCTCAGCCCACAGCCCCATCAGGATTATTATATCCATAATAATAATTTTAACTATAGGTTTGACTATTTCTTAATATTTCAGATTAACACATATCTACTTGCTTTTGGTTTTGAGAGATAAGAATGCAACTGACTTAAATCTTCATTGCTTCTCTCCTACCCCATCCCCAAGTTTCTGTTGGTATTATAGTTCCAAGATTATTAATTATACAAATTATAATTCTTTTTTTTCTATTTCTATTATTATTCTTTTTCCATTCTCTGAAGTTTCTATTTCCCCAGGAGTCCTAGACTCAGTTGCTCATTATCATGCTCTTTCCTACTGATTTTACTTACAGTTCTCCTCATTCTTAGCTATCTACATCTTGAAAAGTTGTTGGAGTTATTATTTTTGGTAGGTCCATATTTTAGTCTTTACACCTGAGTAGTTAACATATTAAAATTACAGTGTTATAACATTCTGTGTTTTTCTATGTACATATTATTACTAGTGAGGTTTCTACCTTTGGATGATTTTTTTATTGCTCATTAATGTCCTTTTCTTTCTGATTGAAGATCTCCTTTCAGCACATATTGTAGGACAGGTTTTGGTGTTGATGAAATTCCTCAGCTTTTATTTGGGAAGGTCTTTATTTGTCCTTTATCTGTGAAGGATATTTTTGATGGAGATACTATTCTAGGGTAAAGGGATTTTTTTTTTTTTTCTTCAGAACTTTTAATATGTTCTCCTGATCTGTAAGATTCCCCTGCAAAGTCTGCTGTAGGGAATATTGGCACTCCATTGTACATTATTTGTTTCTTACCTCTTGCTGCTTTTATGACCCTTTCTTTATCCTTGACCTTTGGGAGTTCGATTATTAAATCTCTTGATAGTGTTTTCTTTGAGTTAAATCTACTTGGTGTTCTATAAACTTCTTGTGATTGAATATTCCTTTTTTTTTTAGGTTTGGGAAGATCTCTGTTATTATTTCTTTGAATAAGCTTTCTGTTCCTTTTTCTCTACCTCCTCTTTGAGGCCAGTAACTCATATTTTCTCTTTTGATGCAATTTTTTAGAAACTGTAAGCATGATTCATATTTTATGCCCTTGACTGTGTATTTTCAAATAACCTGACTTCAAGCTCACTAATTCATTCTTCTGCTTGATCAATTCTGCTATTAAGAATCTCATGCACTCTTCAGTATATCAGTTGCATTTTTCAGCTCCAGAATTTCTGCTTGAATCTTTTTAAGTATTTCAATCTCTATGAAATTGATCTTAATTACTTTTCTGTGTTTTCTTTCATTTCTTTGAGTTTCCTCAAAAAAGCTATTTTGACTGGTCTGTCTGAAAGGTCATATTTCTCCGTTTCTTCAGGATTGGATCCTGGTGCCTTATTTAGTTCATTTGGTGACATCATGGTTTCCTGGATGGTCTTGATGTTTGTAGCTCTTCATTGATGTCCGGGCATTGAAAAGTTAGGTATTTATTGTAGTCTTTGTAGTCTGGGCTTCTTTGTACCTGTCCTTCTTGGGAAGTCTTTTCAGGTATTCAGAGGGACTTGGTTGCTATGACATAAGCTATCTCTTTTTAAGGGCACCCCAAGTCTTCTGCTGCAGCTTTTACAGACTTGTAGAGGTACTGTTATGGTGGTCTTGGATAAGATCTGAAATAATTCTCTGGATTATCATGTAGACATTCTTGTTCTTTTCTCTTGCTTTCTCCCAAGCAAATGGAGTTTCTCTCTCTCTTTCTTTATTGAGCCATGTGTAGCTGGGGATGAGGTAACACAAGCACCCCTGTGGCCAACACCACTTGGATGGCGCTGGGTCAGACTTCAAGCACAGAACTGGGTCTAGCTCAAAGCCTGCTGTGCTCACTTCCTGTCTACCACTATGTTTGCTCAAAGCCCTAGGGCTTTACAATCAGCATGTGGCCAAGCCAGCCAGGCTTGCTTCCTTTCCTTCAGGTCAGTGAGTTTCCCCAGGTCCCAGGCCCAAGAGATGCCATCCAGGAGCCAGGGACCAAAGTCCGAAACTTAGAAATCTCCTGAGTGCTCTATACTACTGTGGCTCAGCTAGCACTCAAACCATGAGCCAAAGTCCTTTCCACTCTGTACTGTCCTTTCTACAGGCAGAAGAGCCTCTCCCTGTGGCCACCGCTACTAAAGGTTTATGTGTACTACTGTGAGACTACCACTGATACTTACTTAAGGCCAAAGCAAGCTTCAATCTGCTTGTGGAAAATGCTGCCAAGCCTGGGTCTCACCCTGCAGGACAGTGGGCTCCAAAATTCCCTTTACTTTTCCCTCTGCTTTTCCCAGGCAGAAGGATTCTCTCACCATTGCCACCAAAACTGGGAATCTGCTTCATCTCACCTGAAGCTAGTACATTTCAGAGTCTCACCCAAAACCCATAATGTACCTCGTGGCCACTGCCAGGGGATGTGCGAAGGGTGATGTCAATGATTCTAGAGTGTCTTTCCTGACCTGCTCAGTACCTCTTCAGGAATATAAAATTAAAACCAAGTATTGTGATTGCTCACCTAATTTTTGGTCCGTCTGATTTTTTGTTGTTGTTGCTTTGTGGTGTGTGTGTGTGTGTGTGTGTGTGTGTGTAAATAGTTATTAAACTTACTGATTCTTCAGGGATGATAATTAGTGGAGGCTTTCATTTGAGCATCTTGCTCTACCCTCTCTGATTTTCATTTTACGTCAATTGTACAGGGAAGAATTTCTTTTTTTATTGACAAATTATCATTGTATTTATGGGGTAAAAAGTGGTGTTAAATTTTTTAATACAATGTGGAATAATTAAATCAAGTTAATTAACATACTTTTTACCTCATATATTAAAATTTTCATAAGAATATTTAAAATGTACTTTCTTAGTAAAATTTAAGTGTATACTACTCAACTACAAGGATAATCAACATGTTGTGTATTGATATCAAAAAAATTAAAAAACAGTTATTCCGGCATACTCATATACTTATATAAGAACATATGTTTATTTGCTTTTCTTGATGTTTTCCCAAGTACAATTCTGAAACAAGAAATATTTTTAATTACTTAAAATATATGCTGTCAGTAATAATGAGGAATGTGGTGTAATCTGTGTAATTTACTAAATTGTTGCTCATCCCATTTATTAGAAAAGCCTTTCTTCTTTTTTATTTTTTATTATTATTATTATTATTATTATTATTTTGAGATGGAGTCTCACTCTGTCGCCCAGGCTGGAGTGCAGTGGCACGACCTCGGCTCACTTCAAGCTCTGCCTACCGGGTTCCCGCCATTCTCCTGCCTCAGCCTCCCGAGTAGCTGGGACTACAGGCGCCCAACACAACGCCCGGCTAATTTTTTGTATTTTCGGTAGAGACGGGGTTTCACCGTGTTAGCCAGGATGGTCTCGATCTCCTGACCTCGTGATTCGCCCGTCTCGGCCTCCCAAAGTGCTGGGATTACAGGTGTGAGCCACCACGCCCGCACTTGAAAAGTATTTCTATTGCAATAAAAAACCCTTAAGTCAAAGCAGTAAAGAAGAATTTGAATAGTCAGAATTGTGGGTTTTTTGCAATATAATGGAGTAACTTTATGGCCATAGAATCCAATAATTTTTTTAAAAAAAGGAAATGGAGTCTGAGATTTTATATTTATAGATTTTTTCTTTCCTTTTTTTGTAGTTTCTCATTTTTATTAAATTGTACTCAAGTAATAGCCTATGTGGAATTGAAAATTAAGTATATTTGCTCTCCACTACAAATAATTTGAAAAGCGACGGTTTAGCCAGTGTTTTCAATAACTGTTAACTGACAGACTAGATCATGAACTCAAACTTAGCAAGACGCCAACATATCAGCAAATAGGTGAGGTGTCTAGAAAAGGCACAGGTTGCCAAAATTTAGGACTGCTGGTTTAACTTGATTAATCCTTTAAGTTCCTACTTTCATGTTGTGTGCAGGTGGGTTTCGTGTTTGGCTCACTTTTAAAGAGATCTTCTCATTAACTATTATGCAAATATGTATGAGGATATATATATATATATATATATATTTTTTTTTTTTTTTTTTTTTTTGAGACAGAGTCTTGCTCTGTCGCCCAGGCAGTGCAGTGGTGCAATCTCGGCTCACTGCACGCTCCGCCTCCCGGGTTGACGCCATTCTCCTGCCTCAGCCTCCAGAGTAGCTGGGACTACAGGCACCGCCACCACATGCAACTAATTTTTTTGTATTTTCAGTAGAGACGGGGTTTCACCGTGTTAGCCAGGATGGTCTCCATCTCCTGACCTCGTGATCCACCCGCCTCGGCCTCCCAAAGTGCTGGGATTACAGGTGTGAGCCACTGTGCATAGCCGATATTTTTAAAATAAATTTATATTTATAGGTTTCAAATATTTCCTTTTCTTAGTCATTGTATTAGTCCGCTTACATGCTGCTGATAAATACGTACCCAAGACTGGGAAGAAAAAGAGGTTTAATGGACTTACAATTCCACATGGCTGGCGAGGCCTCAGAATCATGGTGGGAGGAGAAAGGTACTTCTTACACGGCAGTAGCAAGAGAAAATTAGGAAGAAGCAAAAGTGGAAACCCCTGATAAACCCATCAGATCTCGTGAGACTTGTGTACCATCACAAGAACAGCAAGGGAAAGACTGGCCGCAATGATTCAGTTACCTCCCCCTGGATCCCTCCCACGACATGCAGGAATTCTGGGAGCTACAATTCAAGTTGAGATTTCGATGTCTTCCCTTATAAAACTGAATGCCTTTAACGGCACACAAATCACGTCTTGAAAGCTTTGGTGCTTAGAAATTTCTTCTGCCAGATACACTAAATCATCTCTCGAAAGATCAAAGCTTCACAAATTTCTAGGGCGGGGGCAAAATGCCACCCGTCTCTTTGCTAAAACATAACAAGAGTCACCTTTGCTCTAATTCCCAACAAATTTCTCATCTCCATCTGAGACCACCTCAGCCTGGATTTTACGGTCCATATTGCTGCCAGCATTTTGGGCAAAGCCATTCAACAAGTCTTTAGGTGGTTCCAAACTTTCCCACATTTTCTTGTCTTCTTCTGAGCCCTTCAAACTGTTCTAATCTCTGCCTCTTACCTAGTTCCAAAATCACTTTGACATTTTCAGATATATTTTCAGCAGCACCCCGCTCTGCTGGTACCAATTTATTGAATTAGTCTGTTTTCACACTGCTGATAAAGACATGCCCGAGACTGGGAAGAAAAAGAGGTTTAATCAGACTTACCGTTCCACATGACTGGGGAGGCCTCAGAATCATGGCAGGAGGCGAAAGGAGCTTCTTACGTGGTGGTGGCAAGAGAAAAATAAGGAAGAAGCAAAAGCAGAAACCCCTGATAAACTCATCAGATCTCCTGGAATTTATTCACTATCACGAGAATAACACGGGAAAGACTGGCCCCCGTGATTCGATTACATCCCCCTGTTTCCCTCCCACAACGTGGGAATTCTGGGAGATACAATTAAAGTTGAGATTTGGGTGGGAACACAGTCAAACCGTGTCAGTCTTCTACCTATTTCATGAGAATAGTTGATACACAAGTGACATTACTCAGTCTCTATAATATAATGTTACAGAATTAACACCACTGTTGATCCTTTTTTTTTTTTTTTTTTTTTTTTTACACCGTGTCTCTCTCTGCCCCCCGGGCTGGAGTGCGGTGGCGCGATCTCGACTCACTGCAAGCTCCACCTCCCGGGTTCACGCCATTCTCCGGCCTCAGCCTCCTGAGTAGCTGGGACTACAGGCACCGGCCACCGGGCCCGGCTAATTTTTTTGTATTTTTAGTAGAGACGAAGTTTCACCGTGGTCTCGATCTCCTGACCTTGTGGTCCGCCCGCCTCGGCCTCCCAAAGTGCTGGGATTACAGGCGTGAGCCACCGCGCCCGGCCCTCTTATTATAATTCCACGGTAGGTTGCAGTTTCTTTGCTCATACCCTAATTAGAAGAAAGTACACTTTCTTCAGTATCTATCAATGCATTACAGAATGGTTCCCATGCATGTCATTCCTGTGGTCTTCTTGGTGAAATTCTAACTCAGAAATTACTTGTTTTTTTAAAAACGTGGATAATAAAAATACTCTTTAAGATTGAAATATTGTATTGATTTCTAATGCTGAATCACTTAAAATTCAAAAAAATTAATTAAGTGCTGGGATTACAGGCATAAGCCATCACACTGTGCCACTATTTATTTTTTAAGTAACTTTTATGTGATATAAGTTGCTTTTATGCTTCTCCAAGACTGAAATCCTAAATAAAATAATATGTTATGGTCTGTAATCCCAGCAGTTTGGGAGGCCGAAGCTGGCAGATCACCTGAGCTCAGGAGATCAAGAGCAACCTGGGCAACATGGTAAAAGTTCATCTCTACAAAAAAATTAGACAGGCATGGTGGCACAGGCCTGTAGTCCCAGCTACTCGGGGGACTGAAGCATGAAAATTGCTTGAACCCGGGAAGTGGAAGTTGCAGTGAGCCGAGATTGCGCCCCTGCACTCCAGCCTGGGAGAGGGAGTGAGACTCTGTCTCAAAATAAAAAAGAAAATAAGTAAATAATAATAATAATTACAACTTAAGTGGTACACTTATTTTGTTCATATTTTATTTTAAATCACACATTTAATCCTTGAAATGGAAAAACAATCTTTGTTTTTTGATTCCTTTAAACCTCTCTGTATCTTTTTTGGTATAAGTATCTTTAAGAATCAAAGATTTTTTGTAATTAACAGACTTGTGTCATCAATAATAGATAATTTTTACATGTTTTTAAAGTTCAAAATAAGGAATACTCTAAATTTGTTGATCTATTGTCATTATTTACTGAGTTATATGGTAGCAATGAAAAAATAATTTAAAAGTACAAGAATAAGAGTAGCTGAGGAATTCCATCAAATTGACAAAATTTTTGAAAGTACAATTTTGGGAACCTATAAATTTAAAGGAAATTCCTTTATATGTAATGTACCGGGACTCCAGCCAAAATAGCATTTTTATTTTTCTTAGTCTAGAAAGAACCCCTTGCTCCAGGAAAGCAATAGAGGCAAAGTTGGTGGAAATGGAAGGTAATGCAAGCAAATCCCTTTTTTTCTCTCTAAAACTGTGACATTTCTTTGAAGTTTTGATTTACACATTGTTCTATCTTTTCAGTATCATGGTTAAATGTATAAAGTTTATATTTTGTACTGAACACTAAGTCACAGTAGAAAATTTACATTCAACAACATTTAGACTAATTGCTTATTTTAACCCTTTACTCGTTTGCCCAGAGAATACTCCCCGGCAGCTCTTGCACTGGAGGTAACTTTTGCCACGATGTATCTCACTTTTATTGTCACTTTGGCATCACTCTAGTTTACTGACTTTGGAAACAAAAGACATCATTCTATTTATAGCATTCTGTTTTTACTAGTGGTATTTCAATTTACAAAATATAGTAATTCTCAATTGCTGAAAATGTCAACTCCTAGAAAAAGTAGCTCCTTCGCGTGCTGTTAACATCGTTCCCGAACAGCTGTTCGCGGAAGATTCATTTGATGAATCTGATTTTTCCAAAATAGATGATTCTCATGATTCAGATGATTCTGATGTTAGTTCTGATTACGAACAACTCCAAGAACAGTTTTTATATTCTATTTCCTCATTGAAAATCAGTTAGGTTTGGTTTAGCCTCAAAGAGCATGTTTATGTAAAATTAAATGAGTGCTGGCAGTGAGCTGCACTTTTTTTTTTTTTTTTCTCTAAACAGGAAAAGGGTGAAATCTTATGTAATTCAAGTTTCTTGGTAGTATCAACAGTACCGATAGTGGTCATTGTAATCATAGGATGGTGGCACTAATTATAAAGAAGTATTGTTAATAATAGCTAAGGATTACTGAGTGCTCATCCTGTGATTAGAATGATGCTAAGCTCTTTGCATTTATAATCACTTTTTTGCCAATCACAATAGGTGAGAGGCATTATTATTTAAGTGAGAGCCATAATATATTTTACGGGATGCATTTAGAATGAACAAGAATGAAGCTGGCAACACCAAAGAAGAGACTCTGCACTGGGTAGATATTGAGGGTTTGGTTAAGGCTGGGTGCTAAGAATATTTTGAGAAACAGGTCATGCAGATAATGGGTGATCAAACTCATGATCAAAAGTCAACGTGTTTAACTGTTCAGCACCTTTTCATTGGTTCTAATAAATGGTAGTACGTGCAGTAGCTAAGATTCTTAATTCTGGGGTCAGACTTTCTTGCTTTAAATTTTCTTTCAACCACAGCTTTCTACTCACTAGGCTGATGTTGGATAAATTACTTAATTGATCTATACCTTTGTTTTCTCATATGTAAAATGGAGATGATAATAGGTATTCCTTCTAAGATAGGTATAAAGATGACATGTATTTATAGCTACTATATATCTGAAAGGTTTCAGAGTGCCTGGCACATAGTAAGCACTGAGTGTTTGCTATCATTTCTTAAGAACCAATTCCCTGTTGGGAAGGTTGAAAGCTTTATAGATTTATAATTTATATGATTCTTTGACACTTCTTTTTTAGCAGTTTGTTTTATTGGTTACATAATTATATTTATTTAGACAGAGCTAACTAATATTATAAGACATCATAATTGCATTTTATCCAGGTAGAAACAATAATTATACAATCATTTCTTTTAATGCCATCAGCAAATAAAGGTGGAATGCAAGTAAAAAAATTTTTAAATGCTGTGTCTAGATATTTATAACATGTTTTTCTAGCCAGATGTGGATTTGAGATTTTAAAAACACACATATAACGTGGTATAGGAGATTCTAAAAAAAGCAGTTGTCAGTATTTGTAAAATTATCAGTTGTTAATGTGTAAAATAAAGTATCCAGAAGAAAGGAGATGGCATAGACATTCTCTTCAGGCCACAGAACTGGCAGGTTTACTATGAGTTTTACAACCCAAAGCGAGTATATTTCTAAAATCTTGCATATGGCTTTACACATGAGTAAGTGAAAATGTGATGTTATAAGGTGGTAGCAGCTTTGCATTCCTGTCCAAAATAAACATTTTAAAATATATTGTGTAGATGTGCTCCTTGGGGAATGGAATTCAATAATTTTCTTTAGCAGTCAACCAGTAAAACTGAGACTCTGTTATCGGAACAGAGAGTATCTACTGCAAATTTCTAGATACTTTCAATAAAATCTATTTATGATATAGGGCATTTACATATAGAATTGATGTAGCCATTGATATGAGCTGAAAAATTTATATGTTGAAGTCCTAACACCAGTACTTCAGAATGTGACCATGGTTTGAGTTAGGGTCTTTACACAGGTAATAAAGTTAAAATAAGGCCTTTGGAGTGGGCCTTAATCCGGTATCACTGATGTTCTTACAAAAAGAGGAAATTTAGACACAGATGTACAGAGGAAAGACAGTGTGAAGACACAGAAAGTAGACAGCCACCTACGAGCCAAGGAATGAGGTGAGGCTGCACAAAACTTTTCCTCATGGTCCTCCGCAGGAATCAACTCCGAAAATACCTTGGTGTCTTATTCATGTGTGCTTGTGTCAGAAAGTACCTGAGACTGGGTAATTTATAAGCAACGTAAACTCATTTCTCACAGTTGTGGAGGCTGAAAGCGTAAGATCATAGAACTGGCAGTTTCAGTGCCTGGTGAGAGCCTGGTCTTTGCTCCGAGATGGCACTTTGTTGTAGCATCCTTTGGAGGAGAGAAACACTGTATCCTCGTGTGGCAGAAGGGACAAAAGTGTTGAACCTACTTTTCTCAAGCCCTTTTCTCGGGGCCTTACTCCTATCCATTAGGACCCTGCCCTCATGGCTTAATCACCTTCTAAATGCTCCACTTCTTAAGTTTCAACATATCAATTTTGGGAGAAACTGACAGACTACAAAATTTCGCTTCTGGATCCCCAAACTCATGTCCTACTTACATGCAAAAAAAAAACCATAGATTTTATCCCAGTAGCCTTCAAAATCTTAACTTGTTACAGCATCAACTCAAAAGTCTTACATCTAGCATCTCTAAATCAGATATAGGTGAGACACAAGGTAAAAAAATAATAATAATTCTGAAACAAAGTGCTCTCCAATTGTGAACCAGCACAATCAAACAGTTGTGTGCTTTCAAAATATAACGGTGAGACAGGCACAGGACAGTTAGTTCCATTTCAAAGGGAAAAATGGAAAGAGGAGGGTCGGAGTTAAGTACGAAACACAAAGTAAACAGCATTAAACCTTGATGCTTGAGAATGATTTTCTTTGACTCCAGGTCCCGCCTTCCAGACACACTAGGGTGGGGCTGGGTCCACAGGGTTTCTGAAGACCCTAGCCTATGGCTTTGCCTAGCGCCACCCATGATGCATCTTTCATGGGTTGGTGTTCGGTACTTGTAACTCTGTTAGGCTAGAATTGCATGTTGGTGGCCCTACGGTTCTGGGGTCATGGGGGTGGCACTGCTCCTGGAGCTCCTCTACCCATAGCTCTTGTGGGGTTTCTCTGCAATGTCCCTGACTTTAAGGCTCTGCTGGGCACTGCCCTTGCAGGGACTCTGCAGTGGCCTTGAACCCAGGGCTCCAATGGGTATTGCCTTAGTGGAGGCTTTTGTGGCAGCCATACCCTGTGGCAGTTCTCTGCCTGGGTCCAGAGACTCTTCAAGGCATTCTTTGAAGTCTAGATGGAGACAGCCATGTCTCCATAGTTTGTGCACTCCATATGGCTGCAGAGTTAGCCCCACTTGGATGCTGCCAAGGTTTACCACTTTTGCTTTTCATAGTGATAGCCTGAGCTGCATTTGGGCCTGCTTATACTATACCTGGGTGGCCAAAGAACACTGCACAGGAATGTGTGAAGTGAATACTCGACATGGCCTTAGGTAATGAGCTCTGAGGTACCATGAGCTCCCTAGGGTTCTGTCTTGAAACTGTTCTGTCGGTTACTCTTGTCCTGTGATGGAACTGGCAGCCTTAAGACATCTAAAATGCCTTCAGGGCCATTCTTCCACTGTCTTGATGAATAAAACCTGGCTTCCTTCTATCCATACTAATCTTATTATCAAAAGTAATTTGGCCACACTCTTGGTATTCTGTCATGAACATGCCTTTTTTCTTTTTACGAACTGGTCAGGCTGAGAATTTTCCAAATCTTTACTTCCCTTTTGATTGTACATTTCATGTTTGTTTCTCTCTTTTAATCTTTTGCTATAAGCCATAAAGAGAATCCATGAAGGCCCCTGATCACTCTGTTCAGATATTTCTTCTACCAACTATCCTAATTAATTGCCTGCAAGTTCTGCCTTCCACAAAGTTTTAGGGTGTGGATACAATTCAGCCAAGTTATTTGTCAATTTATAGTAAAGAAAGGCCTTTATTCAGTTTCTAATACTTTGTTTCTCATTTCTTTCTATGACCACATCAGAATTGGCTTTGCCATTCATATTTCTGCCAATACTCTGATCACAACGACTTAAGTAATCTCTGGGATGACTGAGACTCTGTCTAGAGCTCTATTCTTCTGAGCACCCTAACACAACCCTTAACATTTCATTGATGGCAGTCTAGGCTTTCTCTAGCACTCACGTCCAAATTCTTCAAGCCTCTACCGTTTAACCAATTCCAAAACTGCTTTCATATTTGTAATATCAACATCTCACATTGGTGCCAATTTATGTCTTAGTACATTTGTATAACAAAACACCTTAGACTGGGTGACCTATAAAAAGTACTGAAAATGGAATGACTTTTCTGGACCCAGAGCTTGGGAATGTGGGCTACGGCTTTGCGTCTGATTTCCTTTTTTTTTTTTTTTTAATGATATCTAAGGATACCATTGAAGATGCCAACAGTGCCCATTTTTCTGCAAATATTGTTATCTTGAACAGATTCAAACTGAGTTTTCCCAGGGCACTTTATCCTTGTAGGGATGGCCCAGATGCAAGATACTGTGAATAAACAAGTATAGAGTGTAAGATTTTATTCCCTTAAATAATTCATCAAATTGAGGTAATAAATAAATAAATAAATAATCAAATAAATTATAATACATCATTATAAATGCAATAATACCTAGACAGTATTATAGTATCACAAAGATAGGTGGAGGGTGAGAAATTCAAGCACAGGAGTGAGAAGTCATTGGCTACTTCTGGTTTTGAAGCAGATGGGCCGTTTGCTATAATTAAAGTAGAGATGTGTAAGAAACTGCTTGTTCCTCATTGTTGGCCTCCTGGAGAGAACTTTCACCTTTGTTCCAATTTAATTTGGACTCTTCAGAGAAGTCATTATTTTCAGACCCATCAATTGGGTGGTGCTAAAAGAAACATTACATTCTTATTTTATCCATGATACAAATCTCTATTGTACAGTATGAGTTTTTATAACCTTGGATATGAATGATTGATTAATTAAATATCACAAATTACATACTTTAAGCTGCTGTTGGTTTGAATGACTAACAAAAGGAAACTACACCTTGCACATCAGAAAAATCAGAAGAATTCACATATCCGTCATTAAACCTGTCATTCTTCTTTACTGCTTTGGCCAGTGTAAGATGACCTGCAACAAAAATAAAGTAAGGTCAGGGCTAGAAATGATAGAGGTTTGTTTGCAGCTTGAAGAGAAATGAAGAAAGTGAGGTTTTTATTTTTTCAGTTTTGACCTAGGTAATTTGGATTTTCTTGTAATAATTGTAATAATGAAATGGTTGTTACTGAAGTTATTTAATAAAATTGGTTATTACATGTCTGACCCCTCAGCTCCTCATTGAAACAAAAGTTTTAAGACCTTTCTAGATCATGTAAGATTTCTCAAGAGTGCAAGTATGACATTATCAAGGGAAATGCATTTTATTTCTGAACACGACTAAAAACTCAGGTAGATATAGGTCTGAAACTTACAAGGTACCTAACACATACAATAAATTTTGTAAATGACTGACTCATGACTACTATGAAAATTTTAATTACAAGATTAAAATATCAGATACAATATTCCATACATATACTATCACCTAGTATCAATCACTAATATATTTTAACTTTGGAAGCATTGGCTTTAATAATGAGATATGTGTGTGTAGTTATAAACATATATTTATATTTATATGCATTTTGATATTATATTTGTATGCATTTTGATATTAAACATTATTATTTTTTGTTCTTGGAAAAGAAAAAGTCCTCTGTCATTTATTAATTTTAAAAATTGAGGTTTAGTGGCCTGCATAATCTTGCATCAGTACATTGAATTTGTGGGTATACATTCTTGCAATATATTCACTATATATTAGAATAACACCCATAGGCTCCATGAAACACAGCTATGATAAAGTAGGTCGAAATTCTTTTCATAACAAATCTAATGTGTACTTGAATATAACATTTATTAAGAAAATTAGAACTCTTTCTTATAATCCAGGTCAATGTCAAGCTTACTTTGGAAATGTGAAGTGAAACGTTAATCTACTTAAATTATTTATGTGAAAGCATAAACTATTTTAAGTATTGGTTTGGTAAACTATTCAAACAATTGATGCCAAAAGGTAATATTTACTTCATTTATAGGATAATTTATCTACTCTTTTATTAATAGATTTTAAACTTGGCCAGAAAATGGATAGACATACATTTTGTAAAGAAGTGTATTTTTAATATAACTTTTCATAGCAATATAGAATAAACACAATTATCTAATGTGCTTGCGTTTTAAATATCAAGGGCTTACCTGTCTTTTTAAATGTAATTATGTCAATATATTTTACATTTTTTAAGGGTTGTGTTAAGATATTGGTCAAAATTGTAGACACTTTAATTTTATTGCAGAAAACAACACGGAGGAGTTTCTGCACTGGAACACAAGCCTTCTGCCTGCCCCACAGGCCACCCAGCCACCAGTATGGCTGTTTGTGCTGTGATGAGAGGATGGGGTATGTACTACTTATCCTCATTCTGCACTATCTGATTCCAATTTTATTCTGGGTTCTGGTGCACAAAAGGGAGAGTCTACGAATAGACCCACTTTGAAGGACTTACAAGGTAGACATATATTATCTATATATGTCAAATGGTTTTATAAAAGTGCATTGATCAAAATTGTACCTTTTATATAAGAAGAAGCAATGTAAACTGCTTGGTTAAAAATTATCCACTAAATTTTGGGTATGCATAACCACTATTGGGATGAATATAGAAGTAAAACAACAACCACAAAAACACATCAAACTAAAAACTTTGCATTGGGTATACTTTTGGTGCCATTTGCACCAAAGTTTTCTACGTGGCTCAGATTGGCTTGATCACGCTTGCTCCCTGAGCTTTTTGTTCAGCAAATAGCATTGGCTAGCTCTACCATTGCCTGGTGTCCTAAGACAGGCATGTTATTCTCTCCGGAGGAAACACCAGCAATATTTGTGCTTGGAAAAGATAGGAGGGCATCTCTTTGTTGATTAAGGCATGGATTTCAAAAGTGAGTTCCATGAGATTGCACCCACATTGTATATTTGCATTTAAGCTTTACCTCTATTTTTCTAGAGTGTCCAGGTTGTAAAATGTCTGCATCTGAAAAAGTCTTGTATTATGCTTTTTATATGAAAATCCCAACAAGCTTCAGCTTTTGTTATATAGCACATAATATAATTTATACTAATTAGTTTTAGTAAAATATTTATTTCATTTACATGTTGTATTAGTTAGGGTTCTCTAGAGGGACAGAACTAATAGAATATATATATATATTCTCTATATATATATTCTCTCTCTATATATATTCTCTCTATATATATTCTATATATATATATATTCTCTCTATATATATATCTGAACATGTATATATATAAAGAGGAATTTATTAAGTATTAACTTACATGATCATAAGGTCCCACAATAGGCTGTCTGCAAGCTGAGGAGTCAGGAGATCCTGTGTGAGTCCCAAAACTGAAGAACTTGGAGTACAATGTTTGAGGGCAGGAAGCAACCAGCATGGGAGAAAGATGTAGGCTGGGAGGCTAGACCAGTCTCTCCTTTTTACATTTTTCTGCCTGCCTTATATTTCCTGGCAGCTTATTAGATCGTGCCAACCAGATAAAGGGTGGATCTGCCTTCTCCAGCCCACTGACTCATCCTTCAATCCAATAGAGTTGACAGTTTTAACTATCACAAGTCCACTCCTTGTCAACTTGAACTCATACACATCTCCTGAGATCATACATAATCTTCAAATAAAGACAATAATAAGGCCCTAATTACACCTAATTTAATACAACTATCCTTCGTACAATCAGAAACACACCAATCCCCAACTCAAATACTATCACATAAAGTTAACAATACTTAAATGCTGATATGAAGTCAGTATTATGACACATTATTTATGACACATGATAAAGGAAAAGGAAATAAAATAAACATGTTTTCTTAGTACAAGTGTATACATGCACAAACATGTTTTTAACAAAAGAACGAGGAAATACTCATGACAGTTACAGTCCCCATTTCTGCAGCTGGTCACATGGTCATAGCTGGTATTGATGACTACCTTCTTCTACTACCCCTTCTGTATTCCCCTTGCCTTCAGCAAGCACCTCAGCAGGTCGTGGTTTTTTCCCTGGTGGGAGTTACCCAAACCTTTATTCCTGAGGGGTCTGGGCTATTTGTAGTCCTGCCTGGATTGGGCTGTTGTAGTTTCCCATTGATCTTAATCACAGGACATGGTAATACTAAGAGATGCCTTAATGGTCTCCTGCTTTCCATGCATACTCTTCCTTACCTCTGCTGTGGAGTAGTAGACTGATTTCATTTTGATAATCTGGGTCAACCACTGCATTCAACACTGTAACTCCCTTCTTTGCCTATTGACTTAAAGGTAGGAGGAGCCCAAAGTGTCCAGGTGGCAATCTTAACTTCCAGTTTAATGGAATTGTTGTGTCTCCTGGTGGCAGTGTTCCTCCCTCTGGAACTAAGACCTCTAGGCCAGCAGAATGTAATATCATGGGAATAGGAAGCACAAATTGTCCTAGTGAATCACTAGAGGTGATGGGGTGATGGTGAGTGGTGCCACTTCAACTTCCAACCCTTGATTCCTGCACCCATGAATCCTCGTTATGAGAGAAACAGCACCATATATTGGATGCTGGTTCAGAGCATACACAACCTTCTGGAGAACTTTGCCTCAGCCCTGCAGGTATTGTCAGCTACTTGGCATTGTAATTGTGACTTTAAAAGGCTGTTGCATCATTCTTTCAATCCAGCTGCTTAAGGATGATAGGGAACATGGTAAGAACTGTGAATTCCATGAGCACAAGCCAACTGCTGCACTTCTTTAGCCGTAAAGTGAGTGCCTTAGTCAGAGGCCATACTGTACGGATAAGGCATTCCATGGGTCCACCAATGGCAGTCTTGGCAGAAGCATTGCATGCAGTGTAGGCAAACTTACATCCAGAGTAAGAATCTGTTTCAGTGAGGACAAACCTCTGCCTTTTCCATGATGGAAGAGGTCAAATATGATCAACCTACCACCAGGTGGCTGGCTGATCACCCCAAGGAATGGTGCTATATTGAGGGCTCAGTGTTGGTCTCTGCTGCTGGCAAATTGGGCACTCAGCAGTGGCTGTAGCCAGGTCAGCCTTGGTGAGTGGAAGTCCATGCTGCTGAGCTCATGTGTAACCTCCATCCCTGCCACCATGGCCACATTTTTCATGGGCCCACTGGGCGATGACAGGGGTGCCTGGGGAAAGAGACTGACTGGTGTCCACAGAATGTGTCATCCTATCCACTTGATTATTGAAATGCTCCTCCACTGAGGTCACCCATTGATGAGCACTCACATGGGATACAAGTATCTTCACAGTTTTTGACCACTTTGAGTGGTCCATCCACATACCTCTTCCCTAAATTTCTTTGTCACCAATTTTTCAATCATGCTTCTTCCAATCCCTGACCATTCAGCCAAATCACTGGATACAGTCCATGAATAAGTATATAATTGCACATCTGGCCACTTCTCCTTCTATGCAGAGTGCACAACCAGGTGTACTGCTCAAAGTTCTGCCCACCGGGAAGGTTTCCCTTTACCACTGTCCTTCAGGAATGTCCTAGAAAGGGGCTGCAGTGCTGTACCTGTCCACTTTCAGGTGGTACCTGCTTATTGTGTAGAACCAGGCCCTAGTATTCTCTTCCTCTGTTATTCTGGGTCTGTAAACTGACTAAAGTCTGGAACTTGTTTGAGGGGCCATGATTCTCTCTTTTTATAATTCAAATTAATATTTTGTCCATTTAACCTAGAAATTTTTCTGCTTGTATAATTTAAGTAAGAATGCAGTAGGCTTCCTATCAATTTCAGCTCTAGAAACACTGTGATTAATTAGCCAATACCAGAGTTCTACATGAGTCAGACTATCCTGATTGCTGCTTTGCCTCTGCTGTCCATTACTGTAGCTATGCCCATCTCGCAGTTGATGGTTGAGTGCTGTCACTTGGCTCCTACCACCTCAGCATCCAATTATTCCCATTGTATTTAAATTTTGTAGTTGAGTGACTGAGGTTCCCACCATTAGATGAGAAATACAGAGAAGAGAAATTACAGGGCTCTTCAAAGATGCAGGTGCTGTCCTCACTATTTTGCAAGGTGTCAGTCAAGGGTATATCTTCTGGACCCTCCCAGCTGGGATGAGTTGGTCTAAGGTGACTAATCGACTCCACCATCCCAATCTCCCTAAGTCTTTGGATCCCTTCCTCTACATTAAACCAAGGCAGATTGGGCATTTCCAGCTGACTCATAGTGAGCCATCTTTTAGTCCATATTTCAGCTAACCAAGCAAATAAACTATTAGAACCTTTTTTTAATTCCCTGAATGCAACATTAAAGCAGAGTCCCTACTTAGCGGGCACAAATCAATAAATTCAGTCTGATTCAACTCTATATTCCGTTCACAGTTATCCCATACTCTTCATATCCATTTCCATGCCTGTTCTTCAGATTTTTGTTTATATAAATTAGAGAACTCAAACAGTTCTTTTTGAGTGTACTGCACCTCCTATGGGTCAAACTCTCAACCTCACCTCTAGGGGCCCAGAGGGACTTTAGTCTAGTTATAGGTCTAGAAGCAAATAGAGGTGTTAGGGGTGGCTGCTGAGGAGAATTAGCATTGTCTTGCCTGGCAGCTGCCTCAGGGCAGGCCATCACTGTTGCCTCAGACAGTGCAGGGTTTATCTCCTCAGTCAAAGTTGGAAAGGCTGATGGCAACATGGATTGGAGAGGGAATTTTGCCACTACTGGGATTAGGGAAGCTGTTCCTTCTGGCAAAAAATGTTCTTCAGAGTTTACAAACTCAGCGTCCCCAGCTTCATCAGCGTCCTCCCACACATCCCCATTCCGATTTGCAGTATCTCATTAGTTTCCAATCAACACCTTCACTTTAACAGTAGACACCTGACAAGGCAGTGCATGTGTCTTTCCCTGCAGGTACACCACTCACTCATATGACAAGAGCTTGTCTGTTTTTCCACAATTTCAGCTCTTTCTCTACAGGGAATAAGACTCTCACTCAGGGCAGTCTTCGCAGATTTGAGTCTCAGTATCTGCTTCTGAAGCTGGAAGACAGAGTCTCTAAGTTCATCATTTTCTTTCATCATTACATCCACTGAACTTAGGAGCAGGCAACCAGCTTCATTATTTTCCTTGATTCTCCACATATGGTCAAAGGTATTATGTATAGAGTCACTAAACTTCTTGCCTCTTAGCCAGTGGGGAATCTGGAGTGTCAAATGCATTTATTTTGCACTACTCTCTAGACAGTTCACACCAAGGACTATCAGTGTTCTCCATACTATTACAAGTAGAGTCTTTAGCATTTTTGAATCAAATCATATTAAGCAGCCAACTCCAGACAACCCCAAAACAAATGAAAGAACTCCATCCTTAATATTCTGTTTCTCTAGAACCCCTCCTGGTAACAAAATCTTTAAGTCAGGGTTCTCCAGAGAGACAGAACTAATACAATATATATATATAAAGGGGACTTTATTAAACATTAACATACACAATCAGAAGGTCCCACAATAGGCTGTCTACAAGCTGAGGAGCAGGCAGAGCCAGCCCGAGTCCCAAAACTGAAGAACTTGGAGTCTGATGTTTGAGAGCGGGAAGGATCCAGGAGCTGGGAGGCTAGGCCAGTCTCTCCTTTTCATGTTTTTCTGTCTGCTTTATATTCGCTGGCAGCTGATTAGGTTATGCCCACGAGATTAAGGGTGGATCTTTCTTCCCCAACCCACTGACTCAAATGTTACTCTCCTTTGGCAACACCCACACAGACACACCCAGGGTCAATACTTTGTATCCTTCAATCCAATCAAGTTGACAGTATTAACCATTTCATATATGTATTTTGAAGCTAATAATTCTCCCACAGGTATGATTTTCTTTTATTTAAATTTCTATTTTTCTACTAAAATAACAACATCAACAACAATAAAGATAATACAACAACTATAATATATTAAGATACTTTAGAATAGATACAAAGTAGACAGATATTAAGCACAAAATTAGTTTATTTTGTGCCAGACTAGGTTTTTATTAAGACTTTATGTCTACTTTGTATCTACCCTATGAAGCTCTTTTCTTTTTGTCTTTATTGGTATTTTCATATTTATAGCTTACTTGATTGTTTCATGATCTGACCTTCCTCTGTGTATGTGTGTGTGTGTGTGTGTGTGTGTGTGTGTGTGTGTGTGTGTAACTTTAGACGTCTGTTACATCATGGTATAAATTAGCTGCATAATAAATAATCACTATAATTTTTACTCATTGTAGTAAGTATAACTTTGGATTTTTTAAAATGTATTTTTATAATATATGTCTCACTGAATGGTAAAATATCAGAGAAAAATTAGAAACAAAAACACATGAAAATTCCTAAGAGTAGACACTACTTTAGGGAATATAAGAGGTACTGTTTCCCTGAATTCAAAATAAGATCATGTCTCTAATGTAGGATAATATGATAGAAAGAAGCAGTGGACTGAATGCAAATGACAACGTTTAGTATTCTCTGTGGTAGGAAAAGGGATTAGGGAATATTTCGTTCATCTTAACAATTTTTTAAAATCTCATTATCTGTACAATAAGAGATTTGAACAAGATCTTCTCTAGGGTCTATTCTAATTGCAAACTTTTGTAATTTTAATGGAAAACAATTTAAAAATAAATCAAAGTTTGTTTCTAATGAATGCTATTTCAAGTTTAATTGAATAGTTTAAATGAATAATATCACATTGGAAAGATCCCAGAAGACCTTAATAACAAAAAAAGGTGGTTGGGGGGAACACCACTGTGAGACAGTAGAACATTTTTTTCTTCTCAGTTATTACTAAAAATCTTTAATTCCTATTTCCCATTTGATGTCATTTTATACAGATCATTATAAATGTCTCTTTGCTTCATCATTTTAATTTCCCCAGTATTATAAAAAAGTAACAAAAAAGTCAATAAATTGGGCAGTTCTGTAATACGTATTTTGATAATTCTGAATCTACCTGCATGCATAATTGTTTCTGACAATAAATATTGGTTGGTTGAATTGATAAGAATTCCAACAATTAACCTAGAAAGTGTTTAATCTGATTTGACTTAGTGAGATAACTTCTTTACAAGTTGTTACAATGGAGAGGGAAATTTCTGGGTAAAAGATTATTATTATTATTATTATTATTATTCTTATTGAGACAGAGTCTTACTCTGTTGCCCAGGTTGGAGTGCAGTGGTGCCATCTCAGCTCACTGCAAGCTCCGCCTCCCGGGTTCACGCCATTCTCCTGCCTCAGCCTCCCGAGTAGCTGGGACTACAGGCACCCGCCACCACGTCCCGTTAATATTTTGTATTTTTAGTAGAGACGGGGTTTCACCATGTTAGCCAGGATGGTCTCAATCTCCTGACCTCGTGATCTGCCCGCCTCAGCCCCCCAAAGTGCTGGGATTACAGGCATGAGTCACCACACCTGGCCGTAAAAGATTATTAAAAGGAAAACAAGCAAAATCTGTAGTGTTAAATAATTTTGTTGATGAAAATTTAAAAGTCCCAGAAAATGTGAGTAAAAATCAACCATAAATCATATAATTTATATGTGTGTGTGTGTGTGTGTGCACGAATATATAGCCATACTCTAAATCTCCATTGTGAATTAGGAACACACATTTCTTTTGAATGCATACATTGTTTCACTGCTTGTGCAAAGTAGTGAAACACAGATGCCAGCTATTTTAATTTATCCTTTATCATCAACACCAGATAGATTTGGACTTTTCTTTACCTGTAAGAAAACTCTACATCCTTCTCATTTTTTCTATGAATTTCATGAGGTTTGTGTGTTCATGTACACTTCAGACCTCAATATTTTACTTTGCAAAATTCTAAGAGGGAGTCATTCATGTTATCATATGACTATGACTCAGACATTGTACTTCTTGGGTTTTCTAAATCTAGAAGTGTGACTGAGACCATTTCTCTGACTTCCACTGAAAACAAGAACACAATAATCAAGAAAGAGAGAAAAAAAGAAAGAAAATAGACAATAAATATTGGTTGGTTGAATTGATAAGAACTCCAACAATTAACCTAGAAAGTGTTTAATCTGATTTGACTTAGTGAGATAACTTCTTTACAAGTTGTTACAATGGAGAGGGAAGTTTCTGGGTAAAAGATTATTATTATTATTATTATTATTATTGAGACAGAAAGAAAGAAAGAAAAAAGAGAGAAAGAAAGAAAGAAGACAGATTTTTTTTGAGACAGAAAGAAAGAAGGAAAAAAAGAGAGAAAAAAAAAGAAACAAAAGAAATAAAGAGAAATTTAAAAAAAAGAAAGAGGCAAATCAAATCCAATGAGAAATTTGGGGTTTTATAATTAATAATAGAAATGAAAAAGATCTTCAAAGAGAATACCTTTTCAAGAATTGTGAAGTGTCTGTCATGTTGCCTTACTTGCAAGCAATTTAGCTTGCCTTACAGTTAATCGCATGCTGGAAGAAGACAAAATCTTATTGGTTCTGTGAAACAGACTGTATTACTCATGGCACAGCACACAGCATGAGATTCATGTTTGTTTAGATTCTTCTTGCCCCACGAGTCTCTCTGGGGCAACATGGAGGGGAGAGATATTCCAGCTGAATGGTACACATCTGGTGGCTTTAAGCCCCAGCTTAAGAAAGCCCAAGCTTAAGAAAGGCCATCTGCAATAAGTGGGCTGCAAGGAAGTCAGCTCGATCTTTGCAACAGATGGAAACTTTATCTTTCTTAACCTAGACAACAGAGAAATCAGTCCTCCGCTCCGGAATGAGACAGTATCTCTCTTTTCCGCGGCACTTCGTTATACAAGTAATCTCAAAAAGATAGTCTAGAACAAAAGCTGTCAACAACTCTGCTCAAAACAGATAGAGAGGCCGGGCGCGGTGGCTCAAGCCTGTAATCCCAGCACTTTGGGAGGCCGAGACGGGCGGATCGCGAGGTCAGGAGATTGAGACCATCCTGGCTAACACGGTGAAACCCTGTCTCTACTAAAAAAATACGAAAAACTAGCCGGGCGAGGTGGCGGGCGCCTGTAGTCCCAGCTACTGGGGAGGCTGAGGCAGGAGAATGGCGTGAACCCGGGAGGCGGAGCTTGCAGTGAGCTGAGATCCGGCCACTGCACTCCAGCCCGGGCGACAGAGGGAGACTCCGTCTCAAAAAAAAAAAAAAAAAAAAAAAAAAAAGAGAGAGAGAGAGAAATGAGAGAGAATTATGAACAATAGTTTTCTGATTGTCTCATTGTATGTTAGTTCTATAACATGGTCTGGGGATGATGCTTCTTGTTCCTTATCCCTTTCTTTTTCTTTCAGAGTTTGCTTTATTCTATTCTCCAAGTGCCTTTTATTTCTAATGCTAAGAGGATCAACCAATCTTGCTTTCAGTGGCTTGTATTAAACAATATTCTGAAAAACGTATATTCTACTACAAGGAATAAATGAATATTTTTAATTAAAATGATTCTTCTGTTTTAGAGTGGAATTAAATTCCTAGCTAACAGGAAATTATTTTTCCATACTATTTCAATAATTATTTGCCAAACCTAGAGATCACACATTTTGTATTTATTTCTGTTTCATTTCAAGGAATGAGAAATAAATCTATAGGTACAATTCTGTAAAGAGTATAAAACCAAAATAATTTCACATGTAAATTAATGCTAGAGGCCTTCAGATCCAGAAAAGGAAAAAGATGTTGCTAGTTTCTAATCCCAAGATTCAAGCTAGTGCTTATGTTTCTAAAATTATTTACCTTTACTGGTAGAGTTAATAAATGAAAAAAAAATTGAGGCATCTGTACATTAGCCTGAATATTTCAAATATAGAGAGAAAATGTCAAAATTGCCTAAATTACAAAGAAGAAGAACTCCCTTGAGCAATTCGAGTGACTTGCATGAGGAATTAGACATGTATAAAAGAATAAGAAAAAGAGAAAAAACTTAAAATATGTAAGTAAAATGTAAATGGAACATAAGTGAAGTCAAATGTATGCTTGAAAATCTTAATGGAAACAATCTGACACAATGTGGCAAAGCAAAATTTTAATGAAAGTCATATAATATATAACCACAAATATATGTATATTTGTGTGTAAATACAAAAATATATTTATAAATAAAACAAATAATAATTTGTATTTATAAACAAATTATATATGCATATATCATATAACATACATACATACACAGAGAAAGGGAGAGAGAGAAAGAAATCATAGTATCTGAATTTGGTAGCTGCATTATGAGGAAATAATTGTATCTATGAAGATGAAAATATGAAAGAAAAGCAATAAACAAATTATTTTGCTCTCTGTAATTTAAAGTATTTAGTAATTGTTTTGAGATAATAAAAAAGATCCATTTTAGTAATAATATAAATATTTTAGTTGTCCTCTGATATAACGTCTGGCACATCCCTACATTTCACATATTTAAATCATTTAAAGATATAAATATATATTAAGGTCTGATTATATAATAAAGGTCTGAATCACCTTTAAGTAATTGACTATTTCGTTCATGTAAGGGATGCATAAATATGCTTGCTGAAACTCCCTTTTGGCCGGGCGCGGGGGCTCAAGCCTGTAATCCCAGCACTTTGGGAGGCCGAGACGGGTGGATCACGAGGTCAGGAGATCAAGACCATCCTGGCGAACACGGTGAAACCCCGTCTCTACTAAAAAATACAAAAAAATAGCCGGGCGAGATGGCGGGCGCCTGTAGTCCCAGCTACTCGGGAGGCTGAGGCAGGAGAATGGCGTGAACCCGGGAGGCGGAGCTTGCAGTGAGCTGAGATCCGGCCACTGCACTCCAGCCTGGGCGGCAGAGCAAGACTCCGTCTCAAAAAAAAAAAAAAAAAAGAAACTCCCTTTTAGTACAAAGTATACTGACTGGTCATGGGTATAATGGCTACATTCCAATGCTTCTGAATGGCACTTTGTTTGTTTGTTTAAGATAAATATTATCCATAAACTACTAAAAGCCATAGAAGAAATGGAATGGTAAATCTGAATTTCTGTATTCATAATTTGGCCATGTTCATGACAAGCTCTATGATCCTGGCCAAGATTGCTCCTGATTACGTTTATACACCTTCACAGCGAGCCTATTAGCGAACATGATGCCTATGTTATATTTGGGTTTCAAAATTCTATGTTAATAACAGAATCTTGCTCTCTAAAGCAAACCTCGCTTACAGTCCATTGCAGTCCCGCTTTCATGTGGAGTGTCCACTTCTGCAACATCAAGAGGAAGTCTCCCATTTCTAACTCTTGATTTACTGGATGAGTCAAATTTGACCAATAAAACAAAGATGCGGTTGCAATGTTTTACATGAAAAACATCTGAGTGCGCTATGGTTACAGGCAACAGTTCATTTTGATAATTTTTAAAAAGAAAATATAAGCAAAGAAATGACAGAGAATAGGATGATTTTTACAAAGGTGAATTAACCATGGAATCATAGAAAAAAGATAAACTAAAGTATCTAAATATACAATTATTCTGGGTTTCCTGGGAACTTTAACTATTTTGTTTTCAGATCTACTGTATTGCTTTTTTTTTCCTTCATCTGTTTTCCATGTTATTTTATATTTTGTAGATCCTTTCTGAGGCATCTAAAAGATTCTCAAGATTGGGAGATCTAAAAATATCTTTGCAAAATATAAAGTCCTTGCTAAATTAAAAAAAAAAAAAGAACAACCAAATATACTTCTGAGGTATAATACTACATAATGCAAATTTGAGGCAACATTGTTTATGAACGATGTGATACAAACAAACAAAACAGGCATTTTAATTCATGACAGTTAAGATGTCAGGAAAATTAATAAATGATCTATGAATATCAAGTAGTATTTTCCTTAGATTTAAGAGATACATTAAATTATTCAGCTAACATACACAATTCCAACGCTATTGCTGAAGAAACTAAGATAATGGAGAACAGGATGTTATTACTGCAAGATTCAATATTTGCAATATCTAGCATTTTGTTCAACTTTATTTCCTCTGGTACACTTGAATGTCTAAAATCTACTCCTGTATTTTGAATCAAAGACCTTAAGAAATTTTAAATATAAGAAAACTGTCCATCCAAACGGCAGTTTTTGGGAAAAAAAAGTTTTACAAGAAAATCAACGTTGAAAATTGTACTTAAGACTTTGAAAAGTAACTGAATTTCCAATTACATAGCAACACTAACAAGATAATTAAAGAAAAACATGCCAATTGAGTTTTAAGAATCACCAAAAATTAAGATCAAAAGAAACTTCCAGAGAGAGTTTTATTTCATACTATAAATCTTATGATGGGAAGAATTTTTGCTTATAACTCTTTTTTCACCCTTAGAATCTAGAACTTTGAGGAACTTATTAGCAGCTAATGATGACATTTTCTTGAATAGTACAATCAAAATGATATTAGCTTCTTTCCCCCCAAAAAGGGCACCCTTGATCAAATTGGGATATATAACTTTTTGTTTTATTTCTAGAAAAATATATGTTGAAGTATTCTAATTGAGGAAATATATTTATTATATTTTAACTTTCTAAAATACTTTTCTCAAGTAATTTTCTCTTATTATTTAGTTCCCACTTAAAACAGAGAACATATGGTATTCGGTTTTCTGTTCCTGTGTTACTTTGCTAAGTATAATGACCTCCAGCTCCATGCATGTTCCTGCAAAAAACATTAGCTTACTCTTTTTTTATGGCTGTATAGTTTTCCATGGTATATATGTACCACATTTTCTTTATCCAGTCTATCATTGATGAGCATGTAGGTTGATTCCATATGTTTGCTATTATGAATAGTGCTGAAATGAATGTATGTGTGCATGTGTCTTTATAATAGAATGATTTATATTCCTTTGGGTAGATGTCCAGTAATGGTATTGCTGGGTCAAGAGGTATTTCTGTCTTTTACACATGGACACATAGAAGGAAATGACACGCACTGAGGCCTTCTGGAGGGTGGAGGGTGGGAGGAAGGAGAAGATCAGGACAAATAACTAATGGGTACAAGACTTTATACCTGAGTGATGAAATAATCTGTACAACAAATCCCCATGACACAATTTTACCTATGTAACAAACTGCGCTTGTACCTCTGAACTTAAAATAAAAATTAAAAAGTAAAATAACTAAAACAAATGAAAAGAGTAAATTTCTCTTATTTTCCTTATGTAGTTTAAAATAAAGTCTTTCACTTAGAGATGGTGGATTTAACATGTGTTTTCCTTAATGCTTTCTGAATTCCCAAAAATAAAAAACACAATAAAAAGATCTGAAAAGGAGGAAAGCATACAGTTTGCAAGAACAAAAGGAACAATAGAAAAATGGCAGGTTAAATCTTTTTTCTTGAAAGCTGAAAAGCAAATAAATTCGTGATAATTGACTTAGACTGAGAAAGCAGAGAGAAAAACCAATAGGAAGCTCAGATGTCATTTATGTGTCTTGCGAAATCTAGGACAGGCTCAGGTTCTTAGGACACCAAGTGCACTCAAAGTGGCTGCAAGTTTTAATAAAGGAGAATGGTTTGAAAGACACAAATAGGCTTCTAGAAAATTACCCAACAGAGGTAACATCTACTTAAGGAAACCAGGCACAGCTGAGGTCGGACTACCATATGGAAAATGGAAAGATGGAAAGAGAATATGTTAACTTAATGATACGGCCATTGTTCCAGCTCTATTCTCCTACTTTAAATCTAGCTTGCAAAAATTCAAGCTTTTGCCAGCTAGTAAGATGGATGATAGTTTTTTATATGAAGAAAATGATAATACCAAAGAAAAGCATCTAGTTAATCACCTTTGTTTGTCCTCAAGGGAAAACTTAATAATACCACACCCTAAATTGAAGACCCTTTGATTAGCCTTCCTGTACAAAAGCACAGTAGTCTCTTTCCCTGTTTTACTCTTCAACATGACCTGCCAGCTAAGATAGCCAAAAATTAGAGAAAATTATATACTACAAAAAAAATTAAAATCAAACTAAATGACAGACAAATTGCAGCAGGTAGTGCAAACAAGAAACAGGAAATATTTTTAAAACTCAATATTATCAGAGATAAAAGAAGAAAAAACACCCATATATCTAGAATAGTATGCCATTAAAACAAATAATAATAATAAATAAAAATAAAAACAAAATCATAAAAGTTGATTTACGTGAAAAAGTAAATATTATATTTGTAGTATTTCAAAAGTAGATATCTGCAATGGTATTTTTCTTTCTTCCTAAAATAGACATTACTACATTCCTCCATAATTCAATACAATCTAGCAAATATGAGTAGAAGTAAGGAGCAGAACATACCTAAAACTTAACACATTCTAGCAAAGAAGTTCGCTCACTATTCTCTTTTAGATTACCCAGCACATACCAGATTTTAAGTTTGCTTTGAATTTAGAGAACTGATTTCTTTGAGAAATAGCATAATATGCTTGCTTAGGTATACCATTCCAACAAATAATTCAAATACTCAAAGTCAGTAGAACCTAAATCAAAAGTAGAAATATTAATTTCCTTTTAAAATATTTAAATGCTTAAAATGTTACATTACTTTAGGTTTATAATCTAAAAAAAAGTAAGTATATATTCATAGTAGTGTATATGCATATTTAATCTTCTAAAGCAGGTAGTCTAAACTCAGTATAGTAATCAAATTTTAGGGAAAGTCTAAAATTTTAGTATAATATGTACTCTCTTATTTTTTTGTTAATTTTTAGCATGTGTAGTTTTTTGAAATTAAATTTTGAAACCATGAATTTTGGTTTTATTAAGAGTAAGCTAGAATGCCATGAACTCAAAAATGAAAAACATCAAATTAAATAACAATCACAATAATACTATGGGATTTAAAAACTAACAAAAGATCAAACTGAGGAAACGAATTAGATATTTAAGAAGTTTTGTTTGGTTGGAGTTATGAAAGATTACATAAGTGAACAGACAACTACAAATAGTGTGATTTATTTTGCCAAAGAAAATAATGGAAACTCTGAGTTGTTTATTTAAATTTTGCACCCAAACATAATGAAAGTATAAAGCATAAACTAACTGAAAAGTTTCTAAACTTCTACACCCTAACATTGACATATTTCAATTTAGTAAGGACTTTTAGCCATATTAACAAACAACAAAGCCAATTGACTTTTATGCAAGCAGCTCTTTTCTCTTTCCAGTAACAGCTTAAAATTGTCTTTTTGGAAAACACCATACAATTTAATTATTATTGAATAGTCAGAAGGATTAGGTAGTAGAGAATATAAATCAGCAGTTTTATTAGAGCATGAAATTAAATACCTCATATAGAAGACAAAAGCCTCAAGAGTTTAAAGATGGTGCTATTGACATATCAGTTCATTCTAATATAAGTGATTAGTAGTTGCATTTATATAAATGGTTGGAAGGGTCCGGTGGTATTAAGTGCACACACCAAATAATTCTATTAAAACTTTTAAATGTCCTAAGCTTATATTCATTTAACAGCTCAATTACGTATTCCCATTCATATAAAACACCCAGGGCGAATTTTCATAACCGAGGGAAATGAGGAATTGAGATTATTATCCCAATAATTTAGACTCAAAATCACACTTAGGGTTCCAAGGAACTGGAAAGCAGGAATAATTTATACTTTGAATAAAAGAAGTAATATTCTATGATAGTTTCCTAACTTATGTAACCAACTCTTTTAGCGCACATGTTTTTTTCAGGAACCTGAGGAGGGGAAAGGAGAAAAGTGATCTTTGGGGCAGGCATGACCAGGGGATGGACAACTATTAAGAGACTTGAGGATGTCCTTTATTCCTCTGCTGAACTGAAAACTGTGTTATCCTTTCTATTAAAAATAGTCCAATAATATGTGGCTCAGCAAAACATCAAGTTTTCCACAAAAGATCCACAACATAAATTCTAGTAAATTAAGAAAAAAACTCTAAGATCTCTACATTGGAAGAGAATAAATCTGGCATATACATTGCATTAAAGTTTTGGTATCTAAATGCAGTTTTCTTATAAGATGGTAACACATTTCAGGTTGCATACTTGAAAGTAACTTAATATTTTAGCAGTCTCTCCTAATATTATAGTTTTGGCATTCATAAGCAGGATACTCTGCTACTTCCAAAATGTGGAGGTGGGGAACAGAAGAGAGAGATCGAGAAGGAGAGGAAGAAGAAATTTAAAAAGGAAGCATTTGGCTGGGCATGTTGGGTGACTCATGCCTCTAAACCCAGAACTTTAAAAGGAGGCCGAGGTGGGTGGATCATGAGGTCAGGGGTTCGAGACCAGCCTGACAAACATGGTGAAACCCGTCTTGACTAAAAATACAAAATTAGCTGGGCGTGGTGGCCAGTGCCTATAATCCCAGCTACTCAGGAGGCTAAGGCAGGAGAATCACTTGAACCCAGAAGTTCAAGGTTGCAGTGAGCCAAGATCGCACCACGACACTCCAGCCTGGATGACAGAGAGAGACTCTGTCTCAAAAAAGAAAAAAAAAAAATCCTTTTACATATTTAATTTGCTGCTACAACAATGTAAAGAAGCTCTAGTATTATTGAATAGATCTGCAATAATTGATATATAAAGATGAGCTCACAGCTCCTAAACTTGACTGACATATTTGAGCATATTGTTTCAAAACACCTAATAATTTTTTTTTTTTTCAGTATTGGATATAAGCTCTTTAAAACTTATTTTTCTTGACATATGTCTAAATCTATCAGATAAGATTCTCAAATACCAAGAGATCACTCAAACTTCAGAGGTAACAATTACAGAAGCCTATTAAAACTGGCCTCTATAAACATGGTAAAGACATTCAGTACCAACCTATGTCTTCGTGGGACACAAAATAGACAAAGAAAAGTGACTTTGATGTAGGCTTTGATTGCCAAATGTCACGTTTTAGAGAAAGAATCTGGTTACTTGTTACGAACTGAACGTTTGTAACCCCCACAAACACACTGCTGCAAAGTTCATATGTTGAAATTCAAGTCCCTCAATGATGGTGTTTGAAGGTGGGGCCTTTGGGAGATAGTTAGGCCACAAGGGGGAAGCCCTCATGAATGGGATTAATGCCTTAATAAGAAGCCATAGAGCTAGCTCTAGCTCTTTCTGCAAGTGAAGACGCAATGAAAACTAGTAGTCAGCCAGGTGCGTTGGTTCACGCCTGTAATCCCAGCACTTTGGCAGGCTGAGGCGGGTGGATCACCTGAGGTCAGGAGTTCGAGACCACCCTGGCCAACGTGAAGAAACCCCTGTCTCTACTAGAAATACAAAAAAATTAGCCGGGCATGGTGGTGGGTGCCTGTAATCCCAGCAACTGGGGAGGCTGAGGCAGAAGAATCGTTTGAACCCAGGAGGTGGAGGTTGCAGTGAGCTGAGATCGCGCCACTGCACTCCAGCCTGGGTGACAGAGCGAGACTCTGTCTTTAAAAAACAAAAAAAATAGTCTGCAAACTCGAAGAGGCTCCTCACAAAACCTGGTTAGGGTGGTATTCATCTCCAATTTCCATCCTACAAGACTGTGAGAAATACGTTTCTATTGTTGATAAGCCACCCAGTCTATAGTACAGTTTTATCACTGAAGCATTTTAACAAAATCACATATCTTATTTGCATTACTTTAAATATCTTCCTCAAATATTTAAGACAATTATTCAGCTAACTTTGCATTAGACTGGGTGGACAAATTGTTATTGTAGTCATACATTATATGAATAATGTATAGCCTTTCATCTTTATAAAAAATGTTACCCAAATTCAAGCTTGTTTTATTTATTTTCCTTATTTTTGAGTAATAGTTTCAGACATAAGGAAATACCATTGGTCAATATTGAACATCAGATATGTTGAAGTGAGTAAGTTTGACAAATCGTAGCTGAACGCAATCTAGGGAATTAAACATGCTTTGGACAATACTACTTCTCCATTTTAATTGTCTGAAATTTTTGGATGAGTCTGCTATTGCCAAGCAATTCAAATGTTCATGATATAACATGAATAATGTTAAATGGCTCACTGCACTCTCATTTAAATGCAGTAGGATATTTTTCGTGATTTTGCTTATTCCTTTATTATGAAGACCAGTAAAACAAAATAAAATTCCAACCGTTATAGAGGTTTCAAATAAACCAAAGTTCATCATCATAAAATGATAAACATTTTAGTTACCAAATTTCCACTTAAGAAATAAAATGTCTTCTAGGGTTATTATGGTTTTAGGTCTTATGTTTAAATTTTAATCCACTTTGAGTTAATTTTTGTATAAGGTGTAAGGAAGGAGTCCACTTTCAGTTTTCTGCATATGGCTAGCCAGTTTCCCCAACACCATTTATTAAATAGGCAATTCTTTCCCCATTGCTTTCTTTTGCCAAAGATCAGATGGTTGTAGATGTGTGGTATTATTTCTGAGGCCTCTGTTCTGTTCCACATAGGCATGGACAAGGACTTCAACATTGACTAAAACACCAAAAGCAATCGCAACAAAAGCCAAAATAGACAAATGGTATTTAATTAAACTAAAGAGCTTCTGCACAGCAAAAGAAACTATCATTGGAGTGAACAGGCAACCTACAGAATGGGAGAAAATTTTGCAATCTCTCCATCTGACAAAGGGCTAATATCCAGAATCTATAAGGAACTTACACAAATTTGCAAGTAAAAACAAACAAACAAAAGAAAAATCAAATACTGGGCAAAGGATATGAACAGACACTTTTCAAAAGAAGACATTTATGCGGCCAGCAAACATATGAAAAAAAGCTCATCATCCCTGGTTGTTAGAGAAATGCAAATCAAAACCACAATGAGATACCATCTCATGCTAGTTAGAATGGTGATCATTAAAAAGTCAGGAAAAAACAGTTGCTGGAGAGAATGTAAAGAAATAGGAATGCCTTTACACTATTGGTGGGAGTGAAAATTAGTTCAACCATTGTGGAAGACAGTGTGGCGATTCCTTAAGGATCTAGAACTAGAAATACCATTTGATCAGCAATCCCATTACTGGTATATACACAAAGGATTATGAATCACTCTACTACAAAGACACATGCACACATATGTTTATTGCAGCATTATTCACAATAGCGAAGACTTGGTACCATCCCAAATGCCCATCAATGTTAGAATGGATAAAGAAAATGTGGCACATATATATCATGGAATACTATGCAGCCATAGAAAAGAATGAGTTCATGTCCTTTACAGGGACATGGATGAAGCTGGAAACCATCATTCTCAGCAAATTAACACAGGAACAGAAAATGAAACACCGCATGTTGTCACTCATAATTGCTCATAAGTGCGAGTTGAACAATGAGAACATATGGGCACAGGGAAGGGGGGAACATCACACACCAGGGCCTGTTGGGGGTTGGGGGGGCTAGAGGAGGGATTGCATTTGGAGAAATACCTAATGTAGATGATGGGTTGATGAGTGCAGCAAACCACCATGGCACATATACACCTATGTAACAAAACTGCACACTCTGCACATGTATCCCAGAACTTAAAGTATAACTAACGAAAAAAAGTAAATGATAATCTAATTAATGGAATTTCTGAAAAATCGACTTCTAAACTGCACACTCTGCACATGTATCCCAGAACTTAAAGTATAACTAACGAAAAAAAGTAATGATAATCTAATTAATGGAATTTCTGAAAAATCGACTTCTAAACTGTAAGAATAATTTGGTTTACAATGTCCTAGATTACAGCATGTTCTACCAATATGGAAGAAAACAATTTACTGAAAACATTGAATGACACACATATTTGAAAATGTTAGATCTTTCCATGCACTGTACAAATTGAGTCATTGTCAACTTAGTGTTTACTTTTCCCAAGCAAATTAAACATTTATTGCTGAAAGAAATGAAAAACATGGCTCCACAACCCTTTCTGTGTCTCACATTGGATAGGCAATATTTTTTTGCACAGAAGGACAAGCATCATAAGCAAATTAAGTGATTGCCTATGATATTTCTCCCAAATATTTATAGATAATTTTTAAATGTAATTTTTCAATAATGATAAAAGGTTAAAGTGAAGACATCATTCAAAGGTGGGCATGACAGGGTAGAAATCAATTAGGGAAGGGGAGGTATATGTAAAAATAGGTGAAGGGTGGGGAAATCAGAGGAAAGCACACCAAACAGAGAGACAAGTTTTCAAGCCAGTCTGAGGATTTAACTTGTAGCTTGACTTTCAGGCTTTAAATTGTCTTTGACTTAGAGGTGGGGCTTCACCAGGGACCTACCCCTATCTGCCTAGGCATTTGGCTGCCTCCTGCCGCTCTCACATTGATGAAATGCATTAGGAAAATATTAAAAGTAACAATACCAAATATATAGCTAACTATATTAATGAGAAATGTTAAGGTCTAAGCTTTCACATCTTCAGTATTCACTGGTATAAAATAGGGTGGTCTAGTGCCGTTTTCACAACTTTCCCAATTAGGGAAGAACAAACACACTGGGGAACATAAATATTTAGAAGTAGGTACAACATATATAGTCAAAGACCAAACTTTGTCTCACAGTTTAATAATATTGGCAAGAAAATTAAACAAAAACAAAATAACAGCAAAAAATTGGGGATGAATTATCACTTTATAACTATTTAAAACTACTTTATTACAGTAATATTTTTTCCTATATGCCTACCGAAAAATATAATACTTTTTACTGGAATCACCTAAGATATCAAATTGGTTAAATTTTACATTTAAATTGTATTTCTATAACCCAAGAATTTTACATTCTATGTGAATAAATCATAATGGAGGGGGAGCATTTTCAATAAATAATATATTTACACTTTTTCAGATAAGTGCCAATGCTGATTTTTGGTGCTAAACACATCACATACAGATCCACAGTGTTGAATGTAGCAAGCGTGTTAACACTTTTTACTCAAGTGATGTATTTTTCTGAGCTGTGTTAGAAGTGAGTGTTGTGTTTTGTTAAAAAAGAAATTTGCATTTATAGCTTATTTATTTCTAGAATGTATTGTTGGTTTACCTTTAGAAACTCAAAATATCTAAGGCTTGAATGCTACCTGGGTGATGGGATCATACGTACACCAAACCTCAGCAACACAAAATTTGCCCATGTATTGAACCTGCAGATGTACACCCTAAGCCTAAAATTAAAGTTGAGAGAAAAGAAATAAAATTAAATTAAAATTAAATAAAAAATATCTAATGCTTGCTTGGAATCATCTTTGTAGGAGAACTCTAGAACTTGACTAAAGAATATTGCCTTGTTGCAACAAGTTGCTTATTGAAAATCTGATTCCTTTTTATTTTTTACAGTGGATATCTTACGATGGGTACTCCAGAAGCAGAAAATAATACAGAATGTGAGTCTTAAGGTATTTATCAGGATCCACACTTGTGAAAAGAATGGGAAGAAACACGATTGGCAGAGGGAGAATGTGAACTATGACAAACGTGCAGACAATTCAGCAAAGAGCATGGCTTGAGATTTTCATATGAGAATTGTCCTCCATAAGGCCAAACTGACTGGAATTTTTCTTCTCCACTTAGATCATCCCGTGAGAAGGTTGAGAGCCTGAACAAGTGAGCTCTCTCCAAATCTGGAAGATCCTGAAGTGTCTGATACCAGGTCAACTCCCCAGAGCCATAGGACACATTTTCCCTTGCAAGAGTAAGCATCCTGCCACCATGTCTACCACAATGTAATCCTTAGACAAATCATTTTTAATTCCACATGAGCATTGAACAAGTGGTTCTACTATGAATCTGATGGACCACTCCTCCTGAGAGACACTTAGAATAAGGAAGTTAGTGAAACTTTGCTTATCTGGTCCAGTGACATTCACCCTGATTCGTGAGGTGCTTGAGCTTCCCTGGTCACCATGTACCCAAAAGCTGTTTTACCTGTCCATTTGCGTTCATATTTTCACAAAGGAAGGCACCAAATAGACCATCTGGTTTCCATGTATATTATTCCCTTCTCTCTCTCTGTACTGGCACAGCCTTACCTCCTCCTGATAATTAATTCCTGCCAATTTAGTACTTCCTTCTTTTGCCGACTCTTCCCTTTATACAAAGAGTCAAAATTTCACAGGAAACAGCCATCATTAAATTAAATTAAACAGTAATTTAATTTTATAATTAAATTGGAATTAAATAGAACTTTTGCTATGTCTCCTAGAAAAATTGTGCTGCTATTACAGACTGAGACCTCTAATCCTGCAGAATCCTACATGTAGGAACAGGAAGCACAAACCCGATGGATCATTGTGAGTGATAGTAAGTGGGAATGTTCATGCTTCTATGACTCGGTTCCAGGCCTATGGGTGCTTCATGCTAGGAACACAATGTCTTTGATTCATTGGGTATTCTACATCTAGAAGGATGGCACCCAATTTTCATCTGTTATTATATTCACACTTGAATTTCATGTAGGCTCTGAGCAGGCTACTACAATGCTCTATGAGAGTAGAAGTTTCTGGATGGTATAAGATCAGTGGGTACCATAAACATGAGCCCCTTTCCTCACTCTTTGCTGTAAGGCATAGAACATGAGGCCAAGGCTCTGCACGTAAGAAAAAGAAATTCAGATCCAGAATTCATGTACATTTAAATGAGAATAAACCACCCACCCTTCCAGAGTAGAAAGGCCCATCTTGAGGACAAGAGGCCAGCTGATCTCCTTGAGAATTAAATTCCTGTTGGAGTTTAGCTTTCAGCTTTCTTGCTGCTAGGATAGATATTAGGTGGTGCTAATAGCCAGAACAGTCATATCGATATCTTCATACTTAGCCTTCATCTCTGCCACCAAAACCACTTTGTTTATGTGCCCAACATGTCAATATTGATGTGTCCAGTGACTACGGCTGGCTAATAAAACTTGCTTGCTGTATTAGTCTGCTCTCATGCTGCTAATACAATTTACAAAATAAAAATGTTTAATGGACTCACAATTCCACGTGGCTGGGAAGCCTCACAATCATGGCAGAAGGTCAAAGTCACATCTCACATAGCAGCAGGCAAGAGAAAAGAGCTTGTGCAGGGAAACTCCCCTTTATAAAACCACCAGATCTTGTGAGACTTATTCATTATCATGAGAATAGCACAGGAAAGATCCACCCCCATGATTCAATTATCTCCCACCAGGTCCCTCCCACAGCACGTGGAAATTATGGAAGCTACAATTCAAGATGATATTTGGGTGGGGGTACAAAGCCAAACCATATCACCTGGCTATTTTTTATATTTGGTTCTTTATTGCATGTGCTGTGTTGAAGTGCTCTCTGGCGGGTGTTAAGATGTGATAAATCTCACTGTCTCTACTCTGTAATTCCTTGTTCCCTGTTTCTTCCCCTTCTCCTTCCCCTTCCCCTTCTGCTCCTTCTCCTCCTCCTTCTCCTTCTTATTCCAGGTATTAGGAACCAGTTGGCTAGAAAAATTGCTACTGCTAAGGAGTCTCTATATATTCCACAAACTGTAATAGCAGATACACTACCTGAAGTCCTGGCCAGAGGGAGGATTTCCCATCACCCCTGTTTGCTAAGGCCACATTGAGTGGAACTGTAGTAAGCTGCCAAACATTTATGGCTTATGTCCATGTAGGGGTGGGTACCACCACCCATGCATGCATTGATTCTTTTAAGTTTTTCTTATTTTTAAATTTTTAAAATAATTTCCATTTTTATTTTAGATTCAAGGGATATATGTGCAGGTTTGTTACACAGGTATTTTGCATGATGCCACATAGGTATTTTGCATGAATGATCCCATCACCCAGGTAGTGAGCATACTTTTTCAACCTTTGTTTGGACAATTAGTTTTTCGACTTTTGTTTACCTGCTTCCCTCACTCCTCCAATAGTCCCCAGTATCTTTTGTTCCCATCTGTATGTCCGTGAGTACCCAATGTTTAGCTCCCATTTATAAATGAGAACATGTGGTATTTGGTTTTCTGTTCCTGTCTTGATTCCCTTAAGATAATGGCCTCTAGCTGCATCCGTGTTGTTGCAAAGGACATGATCTCATTGTTTGTTGTGGCTGTATAGTGTTCCATGGTGTACATGTACCACATTTTCTTCATCCAATCTGCCATGGATGGGCACCTAGGTTGATTCTATGTCTTCACCATTGTGAATAGTGCTGTGATAACCATACAAGTGCGTGTGTCATTCTGGTGGAATGATTTATTTTCTTTTAGATTTTTGGGTCAGATGTAGTTCTGTTTCAAGTTCTTCAAGAAATCTCCAAACTGTTTTCCACAGTGGCTGAACTAACTTGCATTCCCAAGAACAGCGTATAAGTGATTCCTTTTCTCTGCAGTCTCATCAGCATCTGTTGTTTTCTGAACTTTTTAAACATAGCCATTCTGATTTGTGTGAGATGGTATCTCATTGTGTTTTTTTTAAGAGTGGAACAAATCTCCATCATTTTTCTGGGATGGAAGCCTGGGCCTGCCCACTGACTCCATTTCAATTCAGCATTCTAAGAATGTCTTTGTTTCTTTAACTTTTATTTTAAGTTCAGAGGTACATGTGTGGATTCGTTATATAGGTAGACTTGTGTCATGGGGGTTTGTTGTACAGATTATTTCATCACCCAGGTATTAAGCCTAGTACCAATTAGTTATTTTTCCTGATCTTCTCCCTCTTCCCACCCTTCACCATCTAATAGACCCCAGTGTCTGCTGTTCCCTTCTTCTATGTGTCCATGTGTAATCATCATTTAGCTCCTACTTATAGGTTAAAACATGTGGTATTTTGTTTTCTGTTCATATGTTAGTTTGCTAAGGGCAAGTTCCTTCTATATTCCTGCAAAAGACATTATCTCGTTCATTTTTACGGCTGCATAGTATTCTGTGGTCTATATGTACCACGTTTTCTTTATCCCCTCTACCTTTGACAGGCATTTAGGCTGATTCCATGTCTTTGTTGTTGTGAATAGTGTTACAACGAACAAAAGTGTGCATGTGTGTTTAAGATAAAATTATTTCTATTCCTTTGGGTATATACCCAGTAATTAGACTGCTAGGTTGGATGGCACTTCTGTTTTTAGATCTTTGAGGAATGGCCACATTGTCTTCCACAATGGTTGAACTAATTTACCCTCCCACCAACAGTGTATAAATGTTTCTTTTTCTCCACAACCTTGGCAGCATCTGTTAATTTTTGAGTTTTAATAGTCATCATTCTAACCGGTGCGAGATGTTTCTCTCTTTGGTTTTGATTTGCATTTGTCTAATTATCAGTGATGTTGAGCTTCTTTTCATATGATTGTTGGCTGCATGTATGTCTTCTTTTGAAAAGTGTCCGTTCATATCTTTTACCCACTTTTTAATGGAATTACGTGTTTGTTTGCTTTGAAACAGGGTCTCACTCTGTCATCTAGGCTGGAGTGCAATGGTACAATCTCAGCTCACTGCAACCTCTGTCTCTTTTGTTCAAGGGATCCTCCCACTTCAGCCTCCCAAGCAGCTGGGACTACAGGCACACACCACCACGTCTAGCTTTCTTTCTTTCTTTTTTTTTTTTTTTTTTGAATTTATTTATTTATTTATTTGTTTATTTATTTATTTATTTTGTAGAGATGGGGTTTCACCATGTTGCCCAGACTGGTCTCAAACTCCTAGGCCCGAGTGATCAATCTGCCTTGGCCTCCAAAAGTGCTTGGATTATAGTTGTAAGCCACTGCACCCTGCCTGTTTGTTTGATTTTTTCTTCTAAATTTGGAGTTATACCTGATGTAAATGACGAGTTGATGGGTGCAGTAGACCAACATGGCACAAGTATACATATGTAACAAACCTGCACGTTATGCACATGTACCCTACAACTTAAAGTATAATAATAATAAATAAATTTAAAAAAAAAAAAAAAGTTACTTTTAGATACTGGATATTAGTCCTTTGTCAGATACATTGTTTGAAAAAATTTTCTCCCATTCTGTGGGTTGTGTGTTTACTCTGCTGATAGATTCTTTTGTTGTGCAAAAGCTCCTAACTATAATGAAATCCCATTTGTCAATTTTTGTTTTAATTGCAATAATTTTTGGCGTCTTTCATGAAATCTTTGCTTGTTCCTATGTCCAGAATTGTACTGCCCAGGTTGTGTTCCAGGGTTTTTATAGTTTTGGGTTTTACATTTAAGTCTTTTTAAAATACTGAATGAATTTTTGTATATGGTAATAAGGAAAAGGTCCAATTTCAATCTTCTGCATATGGTTAGCTAGCTATCCCGGGGCCATTTATGAAATAGAAAATCCTTTCCCCATTGCTTGTTTTTGTCAGCTTTGTCAAAGATCAGATGGTTGAAGGTGTATGGTTTTATTTCTGGGCTCTCTATTCTGCTTTATTTATTTATTTACTTATTTATTTTCAAACAATGTATCTGACAAAGGACTAATATCCAGTATCTATAAGTAACTTAAAAATATATAGAAGAAAAAGACAAACAAACAGTCTGGGTGTCTGTTTCTGTACCATGACTTTGCTGTTTTGACTACTGTAGCCTTGTATTATACTTTGAAGTCAGGTAGTGTGTTGCCTCCAGCTTAGAAGGTATCCTAAGCTGGATGTTCTTTTTGCTTTGGATTGTCTTGACTATTCAGGCTCTTTTTTGCATCCATATAAATTTTTTAATCGTTTTTTGTAGTTCTGTGAAGAATGTCATTGGTAATTTAATAGGAATGGCATTTAATTTAAAAGTTTCTTTGGGCAGTATGGCCATTTAAAAAATATTGATCCTTCTAATCCATGAACTGAGCATAGAACATTTATTTCTTTGTGTCATCTCTGATTTCTTTGAGAAGTGTTTTTTAGTTCTCCTTGCATAGATATTTCACCTCCCTTATTAGCTGTATTCCCAGGTATTTTATTCTTTTTGTGGCCATTGTGAATGGGATTGCGTTCCTGATTTGGCTCTTGGCTCGACCCTTGTTGGAGTATAGGAATGCTAGTGATTTTTGTCCACTGATTTTGTGTCCTGAGGCTTTGGTGATGTTGTTTATCAGCTTAAGGAGCTTTTGGGTCCTTACTACAGGATTTTCTAGATATAGGATCATGTCTGCAAACAGGGATATTTTGACTTCCTCTTTTCTATTTGGATGCCCTTTATTTCTTTATCTTGCCTGATTGCTCTGGCCAGGACTTCTGATAATATGTTGAAAAGGAGTAGTGAGAGAGGGCATCCTTGTCTTATTCTGGTTTTCGAAGGGAATTGCTTCCAAATTTTGCCCATTCAGGTATGATGCTGGCTGTGGCTTTGTCATAGATAGCTCTTACTGTTTTGAGGTATGTTCCTTCAATACCAAGTTTATTGAGAGTTTTTAACATGAAGAAATGTTAACTTTTATCAAAAGTTTTTTCTGCATCTCTAATCATGTAGTTTTTGTCTTTATTTCTGTTTATGTTATGCATCATTTTTATTGATTTATTTATGTTCAGCCATCCTTTATCCCAAGGATGCTTGGGATAAAGCCAACTTTATTATGGTGAATAAGCTTTTTGATGTGCTGCTGGGTTTGGTTTGCAAATGTTTGTTTATTTGTTTTGAGGACTTTTGCATCAATGTTCATCAAGGATATTGGCCTGAAGTTTTCTTTTTTTGTTGTGTTTCTTCCAGGTTTTGGTATTAGGATGATGCTGGCCTCATAGACTGATTTAGGGAGGAATCTCTCTTCCTCAATTTTTTTGGAGTAGTTTCAGCAAGGATGGTACCAGCTCTTCTTTGTATATCAGGTAGAATTCAGCTGTGACCCCATCTGGTCCTGGGCTTGTTGTTCTGTGTAAAAGTAGGATTGCAACTCTTGTTTTTTTTTCTGGTTTCCATTTGCTTGGTAGGTTTTTCTCCATCCCTTTATTTTTATTTTAAAGGCGTCATTGCATGTGAGATGATCTCTTAAAGACAGCATACGAATAGGTCTTAGTTCTTTATCCATCTTGCTGCTTTGTACCTTTTACTAGGGGCATTTAGCTCTTTTAAATTCAAGGTGAATATTAATATACATGCATTTATTCTGTCAAAATGATGTTAACTGATTATTAGGCAAACTCGTTTATGTGGTTACTTTATAATGTCAGTGGTCTGTGTACTTAAGTGTGTTTTTATAGTGGCTGGTGATGTTCTTTCCCTTCCATATTTAGTGCTTCCTTCAGGAGCTCTTGTAAGGCAAGTCTGATGGTAATGAATTCCTTTACATTCTTTACTCTACTGGCTATTGTGTCTGTCAGCTTCAGCATTATTTTGTTGTGATTCTTAACTTCCTTGGATTGGTTTTCAATGCTTTGTTCCTATCCACATTCTGAATTCAATTTCTGTCATTACAGCCATCGCAGCTTGGTTCAGAACGCTTGGTGGGGAGGTGGTGGAGGTGGCGTGGTCATTGGGAGGAAAGAAGGCACTATGGCTCTTCGAGTTTTCAGGGTTCTTGCACTGGTTCTTTCTCATCTTTTTGAACTTATGTTCCTTCAATCTTTGAAGTTGCTGACCTTTGAATGCATTTTTTTTTTCTTTTATCCTATTTGATAATTTTGAAGATGTAATTGTGGTATAAGGTGAATTCAGCCAAATTGCTTTGTTTCTGGAAGATTCTAGGTAGCCAACACCCGGCTACCAAACTCCTGGATTGCCTGCTCTAATTCTGGGGAAATTGTATCCAGCAAACTTTGTTGTTTGTCTCCTTCAGGTTGGGAATCCCTTTGCACTGAGGGAGCCATGGTGCTCTCCAACCACCGGTCCCTACATTCTGATGGGTGGTACCAGTCAAAGCCTTTTCTAGTTTGGTGAAAATGGAATTCATCCTCATTTGCATGTGCCTGCAGCAGCAGCACAGCGGAGTGCATACTGGTCAGGTACAGCAGGGTGTTAGCGGGTGCCTGCATGCCTGTCTCCCTTCAAGTGTACACTACAGTGGCACAGGAAAGGCAACTCATGGGGGTGGGGGCCCCTGCTGGCGACCATATTTGCAGCAGTGTTGGCATAGGGGTGGGTGCTGATGGGCACAGGTCTTTCTGCATTCTCTGTGTTTTCTATGTGCCACAGGCAGGGGTGGTCACTTAGGGTGGGGAGGTCTGCTGTTCCCTGTGCCTAGTTTCATTCCCATGGCCATATTGGCACAAGGGCCAGTGATGGTCGGTGTAGGACTGGTTGGCTCTGGGACCACCAAGGCTCTAACTCCCATGGTGGTGGTAGGGGATGTGGACTGCACTCTTCTTGCAGCAGTAGCAGGGCAGGGTGCACTTACACATGTATGCTGGCAAGGTCAAAAAAGCAAAACCCATCTGTGCACATATGTGTCAGCAAAGCGATGTGGGTGTTTGCTGTAGACCCAGGAGAAGCTGTAGTGTGGGGTGGAAGTGGGCAGGCTGGTGCGTGGCCATGGCAGCTGTGCTTCTGGAGCTCTTCCCTCCTGTCATGCCAGCACAGAAGCTATGATGCAGGCCCTCAGGGTACCTGAGGCTTCCCTGCAAGCAGGCGCTGCCAGGCTCGGGCCCTGGGAGAGACCAGCAAACCAAGGGGCCCAAACCATGTTGGGCCAACCTTGTCTGATGGGCAAGACCACCCTGCAGAGTTCAAGTCCGACTGTTTCCCTAGAACTAAAGTCTCCTACCAGAGCATGTCAAGCCTAGAGGGTTGGCAATCCCTGACCGTGCTCCGTTACAGATGTTCTCGCACCAAACTGTCTGGGTTCCACATCAGCTGGCTTGCTGCCCCTACCACTTCTCTAAGCGGCTCTCCCTGCTAACCTGAGTGTCCATGGTAGTTGAGGGGCCTCCTGCAGCTGGGATTCCAGAGGTCCGTGGTTAGAACAGGTTGCTCCTTGCAAGTTCAACTCACCCATTCCCTGAGAGTCCCTGGGGGCCAGGAACAAATCCCGGCGCATGGGAGCCCCGTGCGATGTTCCTCCCGTTTCAGCTCAGCTTCCTTCTGTGTCTTCCCTCGGCCACTGCCGGTGCCTTCCATCTGACAGTTAGGAGCGAGCCAGTTGTCTCAGTCTTTTGCTGGCAGCAGTTGCACTGGCCTTGTCTAGTTGACCATCTTGCCCCAAGCTAAGAGTGTCAAGCAGAGAAAGAAAACAGAAATAGAAAATAAATTTCATAAGAATTGGAATAAAACATATGACTGTAATTTTTCAAACAAATTATTGTTTAAAAATCCAAAGGCAGGTGTAACTTATAGAATTCTTTTTTCTTTTTCTTTTTCTTTTTTTTTTGGGCGGGGGGGACGGAGTCTTGCTCTGTCTCCTAGGCTGGAGGGCAGTGGCGCGATCTCGGCTCACTGCAAGCTCCGCCTCCCGGGTTCCCGCCATTCTCCCGCCTCAGCCTCCCGAGTAGCTGGGACTACAGGCGCAGCCACCACACCCGGCTAGTTTTTCTATTTTTAGTAGAGACCGGGTTTCACCGTGTTAGCCAGGATGGTCTCGATCTCCTGACCTCGTGATCCGCCCGCCTCGGCCTCCCAAAGTGCTGGGATTACAGGCGTGAGCCACCGCTCCCGGCCACTTATAGAATTCTTATAATTAAATGTCAACTTTGATATTGGTTATAGATACAAGTTAAACTTGCTGTAAAAATCAAGTTTATTTTTATATGGAAGAAATAATATTTGGAAAGTGAAATTTTAGAAGAAAAATAGCATTTATAAATGTATGAAGGGATTAGAATTGAACCTAACGAGATGAATATCTACAGAGAAAATTATAAATTACATAAATAAATAAAGTCATATCGAGTTTATAAGTTGAAGACACTGCAAAGACAGCAATTGTTTCTAACACAATCATGGATTCAGTACAGTCACACCAAATGCAAGCAGTATTTATTGTGAACATTTACCAACAAATTCTAAAATTTACAAGAAATAAAAAATGGTCAGGAAAAGTCAGGACAAAATTTTAAAAGAACAAGATGGAGAATCTATTCTACTAGAACACATGGCTTATTACATACTACAATAAGCCCAGAAATGTGATATTAGCACAATGGTAAATTAAAAAATTGAACAGAATAGAATCTCTAGAAACAGACAGGTATAAATGGAACTAATTTATAACAAAGAAGAATAACGAGTACAGGGTCATTTTTAAAATAAAGAGCTGTGGGTCAATAGGATAACGGCAGCCCTACCTCCCCTTGATTATCAGGGTTAATTACTCCTGACAAAATGCTGGATTTTTTTATTGCCTGTTCATCTTCGGCAGTGCAGTACATAACAGTATTTATGGATCCCATTTTCATATCTGTACTGCCGTATCTCCTTTGCTGTAAAGTGACTCTTTTGTTTTAAAAAATGGTATTGATGGATTACCAGATCACATTTCAAACATTGAGTAAATCTTTGGATCTTAGTACTTACAATGCCTTGCACAGAGGAAAGAAAGATGTGTGTTATAATAATGACAAATCAACTTTCCTCCCAGATTGAGAATGTTGCATGTACCAAATTTGTATGGAGTAGCTGGAAATTCTCCATGAAAAATTATGCCATGTCAAAGGTTCCTTAGATATTGGTATTCTGCAGCAGCATTAACTAGATTAGCTTTTGTGGGTGGGAGGTTATGCTGTTAAGCCATGGGTATTCTCTATCTATGATCCTATGTCCACTCCATATACGTACTTTGTGCCTGCTGTGAGATAGTCAGTGACAGAACCTGGATAATGAAAACTTGCCAAGTCATTGCTTCTGTGTGGGTTTTTGGGACTGACTCTTCTGTGATGAATCCTTACTGGTAAACTTAAGATGCAATACAAAGATCTTCACAATTTGTTCCAACTCACATAGATACACCCACATGTTTCTTCCACAGACCTCTTGTTATGTTCTTGATAATCATCTATGTTATTTCTCATTACCCATAGGTTCATTCATTCTTACCTTAGGACACTTCTGTTTCTGCATAAGTTGGATAATCAGGCATGCTGCTTGACACTCTCCTTTTTAGGAAGGTTATTCCAGATAATAGACAAGCAGCAGACATACAGGAGGTTCATTGGAGCCTCATCATAACAACAACTGTCTGGGAGTGAAGGAAGCAGAACTGGAAGAACAGAAATGTTGAACTAAGATGGAGTTACAAAGATAACTACAGAAATAATTGAAATTGGCATGAAACTTCAGAATTTCCCAGAAAGAGAAAAATGGCATGGAATTTTTAATTCCAGATAGATTAATAAATGGGATGCAGACTGACCCCAAGAAGGGGCATAACATGAAAGAGCAAACTTCCTTGTGCAGACTGCATTTTCCTGTGAACTGTTAGCACTAAAGACCACTAGTACCTGGGAAAAGGGCGCCTTTACCCTGGAGGAAGAATATGAGAAGCACAACAGAGCATCCACTTTGGGAAGAACATTGGTGTAAATGGAGATAATGTGAAAGGTCACCACATAAATGGAAATAGTTTCGAAGACTGCTGACTTTTTGAAATACTCTTTTTAAATAATTTAATCAAGAAACGAATGTAAAAGCACTTTGGACATTATAAGCATCACACCAATATAAAGGGCTATTATAATTTAAAAAAAAAAGAAGCTTCAGGGCAATATCTATCTTTATTTAACTGATATACTATTGAAAAGAAGCTATTGTCAGCAGGCATATGAGTCAGTTAAATAACTTAAAGCTTAGCTATAGTGGCTAATGAAAATGTAAGAAGGAGCAAGTATCTTCTTTGCCTGTTTAAAATGTGTCAATCCATCTTTAAGATTTTTACTAAACTAGATGTAACTAAACTTTTTAGGTTCATCATGAAACTTGACAGTAATGAGGAAAAATTCTTTTTTCAAATTTTTAGAGCATTTTTTAATACTATGGTACAATGTTACAATTAATAAACTATAATAAATAAGGTTAATAAATTACAATAAAAGGGTTGATAACTGAAGTCTGTTCTTTATGAAGATTCCTTAGTTTTTATGAAGTGCCATTTTTCTGTTTAAGAATATCATTCAGAACGCGACATTACATTTAATCATCATGTTCCTTAACCTTCTTTTGGCCATGACAGTTTCTAAGACTTGTTTTTTATGACCTTGACAGTTCTGAACACTACTGGTCAGTTATTTTAAAGAATGTTTCTCAACTGGAAATTTTCTGATGTTTTTATCATGACTGTTCTTGGGGTTATGTGTTTTCAGCAGAAAAATGACAGAGGCAAAGTGTCATTTTCATAACATCATATCAAGGGTACATGTCATCAGCATAACTTATCACTGTTTATAATTATATTAACCCTCTGACTGAGGTATTGATCGCCAAGTATAGTGATATTTGACACTGTTTTCTAAACTGTAGAACATCCTACAATCAACTATATGACCTTATGTCACATCACTTAACTTTTGAAAATCTTAGATATCTATCAGTAAAATGGGAATAAAGATGCCTGCCTCCCAGTGTTTTATATAATAAACAACATAAATAATAAATTTATAACCACTTGGGATCAATGAAACTTACAGAAATGTAACGTATTGCATTTGCTATTAGACATTTATTGAGTACTTTGTGGGTGAAATTCACCATTGTATTAGCTTTGAGTAATTATGCAAACAAAACAGACGTGGTACCCAACTTAAAAATTTTATGTTTAAAGGGAAAGAGCACGCACATAAATCACTATAGTATAAGCAAAGGAAGAAAAAGCAATTCTGCTTATAAATTTTTCTCTAAAACTATAAATCAAGAAGCGTGTGATATATTAGAAAGTAATGTACAGAGTACCTCATTTAATCTGCTCACACACCCTGTGAAAAAGGAAAGGGTTTTTTTTTTTTTAATTTAATGTTTCAGGAGAAAAAAGCAGAAGCCTTGAGAAAAAGTACTTTAGCTTCAGGGGAAAAATATATCTAAAATCATGACAAATTTTAATGTGTGTCTCCAATTTCAATCTGACATTGAAAAGTCTTTCTTATTAGATGATCACCGTCAGGTGAACTTTCAATTTACTTTCTAAAGAACAGTCGGAGGAAAGATATGGTTGCAAAGCAAAATGTTTTCAAAGGTCATGAAAAGGGGAATGCTGACAAAAGATAACAGGACATTCTCCTAGGTGGTGTCTTGCATGATAATTTAATTTCTTAAAACACTCAGATGGAAAAGAGATCTTTTACCCTGGTTTTTTGCCTGCAGAGACTGGTAAGGCCAAGCTCTTCCAGTAAGCAACCAAGCATGAAAAATAATTTAACATATTAGAAACTACTGTTTAGTCCTATGCTTTGGCGACTTATTTTTTCTATTAACTTACGAGCACTTTAAATCAAGCTACTTCAGCACCGGAGCTTATTCACAGGTAGTATTATAAATATTCAAATTTGTTGAAAATTCGAATACCTGACTGAAATTAGAAGATATTTATAAGTGAATAAATAAAGAAACAAACAAATATGCTGAAGCAAAAGGACAGAAAGATAACTAACTGTAAAATAATTTATAGCTATTCTGTTAAAGCACACGATTCTTTAAAAAGTTGGTTGGAATTAAGAGAGATATAATTTATATTGAAAATCTTCCTTTGTGTTCACTAGATAATATAATATTTCTCACAGTTAATTTCGTACACATATAATTTGGAAATGTATTGGTTTATGTTCTCCTTTATGCCTGATAATCTACAATGGATAAAAAGATGATGTGACATTTGAACATTACATCTGAATTTCTGCCCTTTCCAAGATGTAGATATAACTGTCTCTTTGATATGGAAAGGAGAGACTCGTACGTAGGCATTTTGAGTTTACAAAGAAATTCCAAAATTTAACTGCTGTTACATCAGAGAGTATTTCAATTTCTGACAAAGTCTGAACACATTGGCTGGCCATCATCTCGCTTGCTCTTTAGTTAAACTAGTCTATGTGCTAAAATAAAGGAAAAGAGCAAGGTGATGAGAGAAAAATCAGTCAGTTTAGTAAAGCTGGTTTCCCTCCTACTTTTTTGCACTTTACATTATTCTTTTTATGCTTATAATTATACAATATAATTACTTTGAGGGATTTATGTACAGAAAATATTTTTTGGGAAAAAGATGATATCCATAATTGTGTATCCATTAATACTGGATTTCAAGAGAGATAGAACAATAATGAATATACTTTGATGAACCTATTGGATATCAGTTGAGTAGAAGAGTCAGAACATAGTACCATAATAAGGAGAAGGATTGGTACTATTTTTCAAGGATTTGAAGTGATACATAAATATGGCTTCTAGTACATAAGATGGTAGTTCAAGCCAATCTGTTTTGTAGATAGCATATAGTTGGAAGGTGCTTTGTTTTCTTTTCTATTTTATCAACTGTAATGTTTATAGCACATATATTTAACATGATTAAAGTATGGTTGGCTTTAAATTTACCAGTGTGCTGTTTTTAGTTTTTACCCGGAAGGAAGCCAGTATGCATTTCCAGAGCTCTTTTCTTGCCTGTTTCTCTCCACAGCTCTGCCTTGCTATTTCCTGTAGTCTCGGCCTCCCTAAATTCTGATATTTTTTTCTCCTACTGGAAATCTGCTAGACTCAATTTAGGTGTTCTTCCCAAGCCAATATTCTGGAAGATGTCTCCAAGCAGAAATATGGTGCAGCTGTGTTGACAAACCTGTGTTGACAAATACTTGGAATATGAAAACTTACTAGTTGGTACATAAAATATGACATGTTGGGCAAGTATTTATTTTTTTTAAATTTATACACTTAGCATAAAATGTTTTCCTTCCATTCCTAGACATGTAACCCCCCAAAAAAGACAGCATATTTACATACAAAAACTTATTTTCACGTATTTATAGGATTTTTACTTTTCATTAATTCCAAACTGAAACCAAACCATATGCCCATCCACATGTATATGGATAAATCCAACTTGTTATATTTGTACAATGTAATTCTACTCAGCAATACAAAGAAACAAAATACTGGTAAACACACAACATGAATAAATCTAGGTTATTTTGCTAAGTGAACCTAGTCAGACACGAAATAATATAAATAGCAGATCTTAAATTTAGTTAAAGTTAATAAAATGCAAGCAAATCATTAGTGGTTACATAGGTCTAAAGTCAGTGGGAGGAATCAACTAGCAAGAAGCAAAAGGAATCTTTAGGGGATTATGATAACATTCTGTTATCTTAACTATGTCAGTGACTTTATGAGTATATACATCTGTCACAACTCATCAAAATGTGTGCTTTACGTGGATGAAATTTATTAAAGTTGATTTAATAAAACAATGTGTGAGGACTAGAATACCTACATTAAGTTAAATTGTTATTTAATTCATTGCTTCAATCTAGAAGTGATTTTTATAGAATAATATTAACATGTTATGAGACCTTATGTAACAGGACTTTTGCACATTACAGAGACATTATTTTATCTTTCTTGAGCATAATACAATCATAAGAGTGAGGGAAATTGTGTACTTATTTCTTTAAAAGCTTCTTCAAAGTCACTTTACAATATTAAAAGCAAAAATCAAACATACACTATAAATCTAATCATGAATAAATATCAAATGAAGAAATATTGAGATTTGACAGCAATTTATTCTTAAATAGTTCAAGGCAAAATGTTATTTGTACTGTCATTTATTGTACACTTGAAATTATTTACAAATTTTAAAGTGAGAAATATAAAAAATATAAAATCAATCATATTGGAAATAAAAATCATGTTAATTTTTATGATATATTATTACAATTGAGATTTTCATTTTGTGATCACATGAAGCAAAATACTGCCATTATTTTTGTCAGAAAAAGTGTAGCTCCTGAGTACAAGACTAGGGAAATATTTTTTTTTTTGGAAATGAAAAAAACACAATATTTTTAAAGCAACAGTCTAAACAAATTATTCTGAACTACCATTCTAACTATCAATTTTCTTCTAAAAGTGTGATTTGCAAAAGATGAATTATATTCTCCTTAAGCAGGAAAAATTTTATGCAATTTCTCTAGGGGTTTGAAAAGCAATTACTGTTGTATTTCAGTTGCCTTTATGATTTTGTCTCTTCTAATTTAGTCAGTTCTTACATAAAAACTACTAACTCTTGGTTATTTTCTTCCCATACGCTGTAAAACATATCTCATAAAAAGTCTCCTTAATAGACATTGGAGATATGATCATGTTGCGTGATGAATACTACTTGATGAAAAATTTCATTGAGTTTTAATTACAATTTTCAAGGGTATGATAATGCAACCCTTTTTTCCATAAATGTTTTCTTCTCTTTTGACTTTTTCTCATACCTTAAAAATCTATTGTATATCTTTATCTATACACATACATACATATATATGTATGTCTCTGTGTGTGTATATGCATGTAAAATCACAGATTTTTGTTATGAAATAAATATTTATGTCCTCCCAAAACTCATAGGTTGAAGTCTAATCCCCAATGCAATGGCGTTTAGAGATGAGGCCATGGGAGGTGAGTTAGGATTACATAAGGTCATGAAGGTAGAGCCCTCATGAGTAAGATTTGTGCCTTTATAAGAGTCATGACAGAGCTTATTTCCCCTCTTTATTCTTTGCCATGTGAAGATACAGTGAGGAGTCAGCAGTCTGCAGCCTGGAAGAGAGACTTCACCAAAACCTGGTGATTCCCCAATCTTTGATATTGAGGATCCAGAAATGTGAAAAATGTATTTCTGGTTTTTATAAGCCACACACTCTATGGTACTTTATTACAGCAGCTGGAACTTACGCAAAAACATATCTTTAACTAAAAGACTTCATTGTTAAACAGGAAAGATGTATATCAAGCAGATACATCACTGTTACGAAGAAGGCCTTTTGGTCTGGTTGGGAAATGTAAGCACTCTCGGCAACTGGTGGCAGGAGCGCACCGGATCAACATGCAGATCCAGCCTCGAAAAGTATCCATCGGGAGAAGTGGAACAAATCACCTAACCTCTTCCGTTATTTATTTTGTTGATTTGTTCAATGGGAATAATAACCAATTTGAAAGATTGTGGTGAGTACTAAAGACAATATACGCAAAATTGAATTGATAAACTGTAATTTTCTTTCTTTCTATTTTTTTTTTTTTTTTTTTTTTAGACAGAGTCTCGCTCTGTCACCCAGGCTGGAGTGCAGTGGCCGGATCTCAGCTCACTGCAAGCTCTGCCTCCCGGGTTCACGCCATTCTCCTGCCTCAGTCTCCCGAGTAGCTGGGACCACAGGCGCCGCCACCACGCCCGGCTAATTTTTTTTTTTTTTTTTTTTTTTTTTTGTATTTTTTTAGTAGAGACGGGATTTCACTGTGTTGGCCAGGATGGTCTCGATCTCCTGACCTCGTGATCCGCCCGCCTCGGCCTCCCAAAGTGCTGGGATTACAGGAGTGAGACACCATGCCCAGTTGATAAACTGTAATTTTCAACATTTACATTACTGTAAGTGGAGAGGAAAAGACTCTAACCTACTTTACCCTTCAATTCTCTTGTAATTATAGTACTAATTAGAGGATCATTGTAGTTATACCCCAAGCTGGGTAAAGATCAATGAATGATACACACTCACAATTTTTGAATTGATTTCAACCAATAAACTAAAGGAGTGGAGACAGCAGGCTCAAAAGCACACTGTACTTGGGTCAGGACTCTCTCTTCTGGAATTTCCTCCTTCACTGAATTTTTTAATTCATCTTCAGTGTCATTGATTTAAGTTTGTTGATACCTAAATTTCAATTTACTTAAAATTTATTTGGAAATTTAAGACAGAGTGACATTTGCAGTTTTTACCAACTTACATTCTTACTGACTACTTAAAGAAATTAGTTACTTTAGGCCAGGCACAGTGATTCACACCTGTAATCCCAGCACTTTAGGAAGCCGAGGAAGGCACATCACCTGAGGTCAGGAGTTAAAAACAAGCCTGGCCAACATGGTGAAACCCTGTCTCTACTAAAAATACAAAAATTAGTCCAGCGTGGTGGCCGGCGCCTGTAGTCCCAGCTACTCGGGAGGCTGAGGCCAGAGTTGCAGTGAGCCGAGATCGCGCCACTGCACTCCAGCCTGGGAGACAGAGTGAGACTCTGTCTGGGGGAAAAAAAAAAAAAATATATATATATATATATATATATATACACACACACACACACACACACACACACACGTTATTTTATATTTAGACAAGGAAGTAAGGATAAACGTGGCTTTAGCAATGAGAAACTGGTCAACAGGATTTTTTTTTTTTTTTTTTTTTTTTGAGATGGAGTCTCGCTCTGCCGCCCAGGTTGGAGTACTGTGGCGCGACCTCCTCTACTGCAACCTCCACCTTCCCAGTTCAAGCGATTCTCCTGCCTCAGCCTCCCCAGTAGCTGGGACTACAGGCGTGCGCCACCAGGCCCAGCTAATTTTTGTATTTTTAGTAGAGACAGGGTTTTACCACATTGGTCAGGCTGGTCTCGCACTCCTGACCTCATGATCTGCCCACCTCAGCCTCCCGAAGTGTTGGGGTTACAGGCGTGAGCCACCGCACGTGGTCAGGATTTTTAAAGATTTAAAACATTCATTGAATCTACAATTTTCCAATTTAATATATGTTTTCAGTGGTTATTAATTATAGCATAGAGTATTTGAGGATTTTGACATAAAAATATTTTAATGTAACAAAATGAAATGTAGCTCTTAAAAACAGTACTGAAAATTTTCTTCTTGGCACTTAAAAACCAAGATTCTGGATATCCAGCTGATTAGGTTTAATGTAAAATGCATTAGTGAGTAGTGCTGAGTATTTCAGAATGCTTTTATCAAGAGGTCCAAACAAACGCAGTGGGTCATAATGTCAAGTCAGTGGAATAATTCATGAACTAACTCATCCTCTGACTTACTGACACTTACCAAGCTGTTGCCCTTAACCCCTAGAAACCTATCTTAGAAATTAGAGGTTTACAAAGGATATATACACACACACACACACACACACACACACACACATATATATATGAGAGAAGTATAAATATAGAGAGAAATCAAACATTCTTTTAACATATATGTAAAATAAATATATTTCTATTTTTAAATGTGTATATATTCTTTCTATAAAATATATATTTAATAAACGATGAGTCTTGATTACATAGACAGTAAAAATATATTTATTAAGTATATTTAGTACACTTCTTATCTTTTAGTACATCTCATACATTTTCTTATATTCTTAGTTGCATATGAATTAATTGCTGAAACGGTTTGTTTTTGAAGTTGATTGAAGATGGAGGTAACTCATTTTTATTCTTATTTTTGACCTCTGACTCTTTTAGGATGCCTCTTTGTCTTTTCCTCCTACCCTCAAATATAAATACACAGTTATTTTCCTTGCCTAGGGCCTCATTCTAAACCAACATATGAATAAATTTACCAAGGAAAAAATATGTATTATAATACACAAAGTGATTCTTGAGTTCAGTTATTATGGCAATAAAAACAATAAATTTCCTTTTAATATCAATGTATTAGTCATGTACCAATCTGATGCCAAGACACAGATTTCAGACAAAAATCTAGTTTTTAATAGATTCAATGATAACTGACTAATCAGAGAATAAAGGACAAGCACTGTGGACATAAATTTGTTTTTTTCTTTTCTCCATCAGGAATACTTACATCTCTTTTTTTTAAACAAAGAGGATCATCAGTGATAATACCTAATTACAATATTTATTTTCCTATTTAAGTTATAGAGAGATATGCTTTTCTTTTCTATTCTTCTTCTATAGTTACTATTACAAAGTAATGAACACCAAAACATTGTAATGATATATGGAAATCTGTAAACATCGATGACAATGAATCTTATTCTTCCCGATTGCTGTAACATATATATTATGCTTGATACTGTAGTGCCCTGAGACTTCTGGTAACGTTCTCTTCTAGATATAGTAGATCATATCTGCATACTAAACACAGATGATCATGCCTGCATGAAACATGCAGCAGCTTAGGGTCAGTAATAGGCATGCACTTCTGAAATCGAAATGTTCATGGGTCCCATAAACCATACCCTGAAACAAGAAAATTTGAGAACCTGCGCTGCAACTACTACTTTCAATATTTTTTTTTTTTTTTTGAGAGGGAGTCTCGCTCTGTCGCCCAGGCTGGAGTGCAGTGGGGCGATCTCGGCTCACTCCAAGCTCCGCCTCCCGGGTTCACGCCATTGTCCACGCTCGGCTAAGTTTTTTGTATCTTTAGTAGCGACGGGGTTTCACCGTGTTAGCCAGGATGGTCTTGAACTCCTGACCTCCTGATCCGCCCACCTCGGCCTCCCAAAGTGCTGGGATTACAGGTATGAACCACCACGCCCGGCCTACTTTCAGTATTTTATTAACGATTTACAAGACCATGAATGCATGCTTTACATTATTTAATTCTGCTATCTCAAAAATGAATCTATAACATGTAGGAATCTACAAAAATTACAATAGTATTGTTGAGAAACTAACTACTTATTCCAAACTCCCTACCCCCCATTCTGTGATACTTTTATTTTCCTTGTTAAAACTCTCACATTCTAGAAAGTGTGGACTCAGCTTAGGGCCTAGTTAATGCCAGTGATGAAGAATAAATTCAGTAGATTTTAATTGAAATAATGTATACTTATATTTTGATGCTTATTGTTCAGCTTGGGCAAATATATTATTAATTTATTTATTAATGGTCTTATAATGATTGTAATAGCGATTGCTCACCAGATCACCAAATACGGAGTATTATTGTCTAATATAAATGTTAATTTTAAAATATAAATTTTAAGCAGGGCTTGAGTAAGAATTTGAGAAAAGCTTCGAAACTGAGAAAGGAATAGTGGGAGTGGGGGTGATAAGGGAGAATGTTGATGGTCTAAGGTTAAGATAGTGTCTATGGGAGCGTAAGTATCACTGTTTGATTAGAATGGAAGGTTTTCACAGGAAAGAGTAAGAAGAGAATTTAGAATGGGAGCAGGTTGTGCAGGTCATGAAAAGAGCAAGGTATCCAAGAATGATGACATAGCCCGAGTATTTGGGGAAATTATTCTAGTAAATTTGTGAAGTATATATAGTGAATATTAGTAGCAGACTATTCTTTATGTGAACAGATGATTAAGTACACGTTCAAGGATCGTTTCTGGACTTCATTACCTCTCACAATGGAGCAAAGCAAAGCCACTTATCCCAGGAAGTTTTACTACTTAGTGACTTTGAATAAATACCAATATTAATTCATATTTCATTAAGCAATTATATTAATTATGTTTGTATCTCATCAGATATATGTAGTATATTCTTTTGTTATGTAACTCAGAAAATTTCTTAAATGTCTACTTTCTACATCTCATGTCTGTAAGATGAGTTTAACGATATTACTAAAAGAATTTTGAAAGGTAATTAACACTAAGAAAAAAATACATATTTTTACTTTAAATTATTTGAGATTTTTAATTTTATGGTCATTAATCTATTTTAAATAGTATGGTATTAAATCATTTAAAATAACAGCATAATAGAGTGATTTCAAAGTTTCTGGAAACATACTCAATATGTGAAAATAAAATTTCTGTTATATCTGCATGAGTGCTGTGCCTTAGAATAATAATGTGCTATACTAAAAATGCTATTTTTATTGTCCTAAAATATTGACATACTTTATCTATTTTCTTTCCTTTAAAATAATATAGGACAGAAAATGTAATGCTTTTAGAAGCCCTCAAATAAAATAAACCAAACTAAATAAACCCTTTCACCATTTTTTTTTTTTATACAGGGGAGAATGCTATAATTAGGATGATCAGTTGCAGACTTTTTAATGCGTTTACACCTGTGTGTATACATATTGGAATAGAATCTCCCAAAGTGAAAACATTTTGAACATTTTGATCTGTTTTATTCAGTTCTGCATTTCTAATTTCTAGAAGCATGATTGGAACAAAATGTGTTAAATTACTCTCTCTATATATATATTTGAGTCTAATGATAAGGACACAGAACATAAAATCTCCTCAGATTTAGAGCATACCATCGTGAGTGGAAAATACTAAGAGCACATTTGTAATTCAGTGAATCATTGCATTGTATTTTTGGAAGAAATGGTCTTAAAAATGTGAAGAATAAGCAGCAATATTTAGAGGGTACAGCCTGTGAGCAAAAAGCAATCTGCTTAGAGACAGAAGGTATCCTTTTACACATGGTATGGAAAGGAAAGAAGGAAGCAAAAGGTGAAAATTAAGGGATGTAAAACATGATAAAAATGGAAGAAAACCAACTCCCAGTACTAGCAAATAATGAATTTACACTTCAATTTAGCAAAAAAAAAAAAAAAAAGATAAATATATTATATGATCCAAACATATACCTTACCCAAAATAATGACAAAAATTTTAAAAAAAATAAACAAGGACTATAACTGAATGCAAAACAATAGCAATGGGTATAAATTTAACATTGGTAATGGAACCAATGAAGACAAAAAGGTAAATCGATTCAAGCAACTTCTGGATATAGTGCTCTGATTATTCCCTTGGAAGATTGCATCAGAGGAAAACATAAACTGCTGAGTTATCTTGAATCTTAACTAGTAGAATTGTTAGTAATTTTGTTTAGAATTGGGATATCATGAGTTTTTATAAGCTCATAAATTATTCATATGTATGTAGACATATATTTGTGTACATTATATATAAATACATATATAACTACATATATGTATAATATGTGTTAGTTACAAACCATGACTGAAAAATATTTTATTAGAACTTATTAATGATTCAAAAGGCAATCTGAGAAATTTTAAAAAGCATGGTTGAGATTCAAAATTCATTATGCTCTAACTTTTGAATTTCTCCAACACAATATTGAAACCTGAAATTTAAAGTGACTGGACTTTAGTCACCCAACTAATTAGTGGCTGTGTTGAGGTTTCATTTTTGTGTGTGTTTTTTTTTTTTCTGGCTACTTCACAGTGAAGATTTAAGATTTAAACTAACAAGATATGAGAAGATTAAAATCTTCTTGTTTTTTTCAAAACAGAGTCTTGCTCTGTCACCAGGCTGAAGTGCAGTGGTGCAATTACAACTTATTGCAACCTTGACCTTTAAGGGGCAGATGATCCTCCACCTCAGCCTCCTGGGGTAGCTGAAACTATAGGTGTACACCACCACACCCAGGTAATTTTTTGCAGAGATGCAGTTTTGTCATGTTGTCCACTCTGCTCTGGAACTCCTGGGCTCAAGCAGTCTGCTTGCCTTGGGCCTCCCAAAGTGTTGAGAATATTGTTGTAAACCACTGCACCCAGCCAGTAGATTAAAATCTTAAGAAAATAATCAGAACATCACAGAATCAAAGCCATTCCCTTTCATCTTTTCTGAGATTGTGCTGTTGTATAATTGTTAATAAATTCTACTCTATACAAATTGATTAAAATTTTCATTTTTAAGATGTAACGATAGAATATTTGCTCTCCAAAAGAACACAGTAAAAGTCATTCATTCCTAAGAGAAAAAAAAAACAAAACTGAATATAGGCAAGCAACATTATTTTACTATACAAAATAAATTGGTTTGAAACAAGTATTTTGATGAGAGGTTTTGTGGAGCAAGCAACATTATTCGCTTTTAAAAAATGCCTATTCATGATTCCATCTACAAACTTACTCCTTTTAGAATTGTTAATTTGGCATTGTGATAAGACAAGCTGTGAGATTCACCACATTTAAAATTAAATGCCAAAAAGAAAAAGAATGATTTTGCAGTGTATTTGAAATGAGGAACATGAGCATGAATTACAAAATGTTGAAAATATTTCATTGCACATTTTGTTGGCTACATTGTACTTCTTAGCTGTAGAAGCCATAGAAACTTACTTATGTTCTTATTTCTAAAAGAATTATAAATATAATCGTATTTTTAAAAAATTTAAACAGAATTGTGTAGTCATTATTATGTAGTTTTAAAGTATATATGATTATTAAGTTAGAGTAGATACACTGTAAAAGGCAAGGAAGTCAAATTGCTTCTCTTTGCAGATGACATAATCTTATATACAGAAGAAAAAACTGAGGACTTCACCAGAAAACTTAGAACTCATAAACTCAGTAAAGTTACAGGATACAAAATTAACTTAGAAAAGTCAGTAAATATTTCTGTAAAACAAATAACAAACTAGCTGAAAAAGAAATCAAGAAAACAGTCCTATTTACCATGGCTACATATATTAAATAGGAATAAATTTAACCATGAATATGAAAGACTTCTGCAATAAAAACTAGAAAATGCTAACAAAAGCAATTGAAAAGGACACAGACGAATAGAAAGACATCTCATGCTCCTGCATTGGAAGAATTAATATTCCTAAAATGTCCATACTACTCAAAGCAAACTATAGATGCAATGCAATCCCTATCAGAATACCAAAGACATGATTCACAGAAATAGAAAAAAAAATCCTAAAATTTATTTGCACCACAAAACAACCTGAAAAGCCAAACCAATCCTGAGCAAAAAGAACAAAACTTAGGCATCACACCACCTGACTTCAAAATATACTGCAAGGCTATAATAACCAAATCAGCATAATACTGGCGTAAAAACAGACACATAGCTCAGTGGGGCAGACTCTGTGGGGCAGATAACCATAAATAAATCCACATATTCATGGTCAACTGATTTTTGACAAAGTTGCTTAAAATATATGTTAGGGATAGGGTACCCTCTTTAGTAAATCGTGCTGGGAAAACTGGATATCCATATACGGAAGTATTAAAATGAATCTCTATCTCTCATAATATAAAAAAATCAACTGAAAATGGATTAAAGACTTAAATGTTAAGTCTCAAAACTATAAAAATACTAGAAGAAAACATGGGGGCAATGCTTTAGGACACTGATGTTGGCAAACATTTTAAGGTTAAGACCCTGCAAGCACAGGCAACAACAACAACAAAATAGACAAATAGAACTCTATTAAACTACAAATCTTCAGTGTAGCACAGAAAACAATTAACAAAGCGAAGAGATAACCTGCAGAATCATAGGACATATTTGTAAACTATTTATTTGCATATATGGGAACATAACAAACATCAGTATAAAGGCACTAATAGTCAGAATATGTAAGAACTCAGACAACTCAAGAGAAAAAAAAACAGATACTGCGTTAAAAAGTGGACAAAAGATCTGAATAGAATTTCTCAAATGGAAATATACAAATTGACAATAGCAATATTAAAAAATTTAATATCAATACTCATCAGGGAAATGAAAATCAAAACAAACACAACACACCAGTTAGAATGGTTATATCAAAAACACAAAAAATAACAAATGCTGGCAATGATGGGGAGAAAGGGAAACTCTTAAATATTATTGGTGGGAATGTAAACTTGTACAGTCATTTGGAAAACAGTGTGGAGGTTTCTCAACAACTAAAAATAGAACTACAATATGATACAGAAATTCCACTATTGGGTAGTGATCCAAAAGAAAGGAAATCCATATAACAAACTGATAATTGTATCTTATGTTTATGGTAGCACTGTTCACAATGGTCAAAATATAGAAGCAACCAAAGTGTACCTCAGTTAAGAAAATGTGGTATATATACACAATGTAATATTATTCAGTCACAGAAAAACACGGAATTCTGTTATTTGCAGCAACATAGATGAAACTGGAAGTCCTTATGCTAAATGAAATAAGTGAGGTAAAGAGAGACAAACTTTGCATATTCTTAATCTTATGTGGGAACCAAAATAGTTGACCTCATATAGGCAGAGAGTAGAATGATGTTTATCAGAGACTGGGAAGTATGGAAGATAGGGGTTTGTTCACATCAAAAAGTGGGCAAAGGATATGCACAGACACTTCTCAAAAGAAGACATTTATGCAGCCAACAAACATATGAAAAAAAGCTCATCACTACTGGGCATTAGAGAAATGCAAATCAAAATCACAATGATATTCCATCTCATGCCATTTAGAATGGCAATCATTAAAAAATCAGGAAACAACAGATACTGGAGAGGATGAGGAGAAATTGGAAAGTTTTTACACTGTTGGTGGGAGTGTAAATTAGTTCAACCGTTGAGTATGGCAGTGTGGCGATTCCTCAAGGATCTAGAACCAGAAACACCATTTGACCCAACAATCCCATTACTGGGTATATATCCAAAGGATTATAAATCATTCTCCTATGAAGATACACACAGACGTATGTTTATTATAGCACTGTTCACAATAGCAAAGACTTGGAATCAACCCAAATGTCATCAGTGGATATAGAAAATGTGGCATATATACACCATGGAATACTATGCAGCCATAAGAAAAGAATGAGTTCATGTCCTTTGCAGGGACATAGATGAAGCTGGAAACCATCATTCTCAGCAAAGTATCACAAGAACAAGAAACCAAACACTGCATGTTCTCATTCATAAGTGGGAGTTGAACAATGGGAACACATGGACACAGGGAGGGGAACATCACACACTGGGGCCTGTCAGTGGGTAGGCGGCAAGGGGAAGGATAGCATTAGGAGAAATACCTAATGTAGATGAGGGGTTCATGGGTGTAGCAAACCACCAGGGCACATGTATACCTATGTAACAAACCTGCACGTTCTGCACATGTACCCCAGAACTTAAAGTATCATAAAACAATCAATCAATCAATAAGATAGGGTTTGGCTAATGGGTGTAATCATAGTTCGAAGGAATAAATTCTAGTGTTCAATAGCACAATAGGGTGACTATAGTTAACAATAATTTATTGTGTTTTTATTTATTTATTTTTCTTTAACTTTTAAGTTCAGGGGTATCCGTGCAGGTTGTGCAGTTTTGCTATATAAGTAAACGTGTGCCATGGTGATTTGCTGCACAGATCAAAATAGCTGGAGCCAGAAATTTGAAATGTTCCCAACACAAAAGATAAACGTTTGCAGTGAATTTGCTAAATACTCTGAATTGACCATTACACATTGTATACATATATCAGATTATCACATGTACCACATAAATATGTATAACTATTATGTATCATCAAACATGAAAAAAGGACACGTTGCCACAAAACGTATTATGAATGGGCCTTATTTGCCCAAATATAACTATATTATTTTAAATGTGAATAACAGAAAAAAAAGCAAATTTGCAACCCAAATTCACTTTTGTTACCTTTCCTGGTAAACTTTAACAGAATTTTCATACCTTCATATGGATAAGGAAAAAGAAATGAAATATAGACTTGGGAAATTGATAGATGGATTATTAATTTAGAATGAAAACAAAAACAAATCTGCTTGGATGATGAAGCAAAAGATGCTTATGGAAGTATTGGGATAAATTGGGATAATGTGTAACGTTCTCATTTTAGTTACACTGTTCTGATACCAGTTCAATTGAACTTAAAATCCATTTCCCATCTCTTTGTCCTTCCTATTAGTACACTACAGGTAGCTTAGCTCAGAAATACCAGACATTTTAACAAATCCCAGACATTTAATTTTAGTTGCTGATTACTGAAAACTGTTCTAGAAAACTGTATATCATTCAACCTTTTGAACTAGGTTACTACAGCACAGGAATTAACCACAAAATATTGTTGAAATTTTACAAAAATAAACTGCAAAGTCTAGTACTACATGCATACACTATTTCAAGTTTTCACGCCATTTAAAGGCCAAGAAGGAGCTAAAAGTCACTTTTTGTTACTGATGTTCCACAATGCGGCAAAAGCCATGAATCAGAACAGAGAGCAAAAATTCAGCTAAATGTTAGGAAGAAGAGTTTCTCCTACTTCTTTTTAGGGTCATTATCTTTTCTTTGCTTTTATGATGTGATGCATTCTCGATTTTCCTCTGAATTCTCTGGCAGATAATCCTTTCATGTTGACACTTTCTTCTATATGTCACATCTGAATATTGGAATTCCTTCCAAGCTTCTTCTTTTCTCTTTCCCTTCAGCAATTAATACATTTCTATGCCTCTAAATTATATGTAAATACTGGATATTTACGTATTTACATTTGGACATCTTACAGCTATCTTACATTTAGCACTCTCAAATCGAACTCACAAACCGGTTCCAAAACTGGTCCTGCCTGGGCCTCCAAAAATAAAACCACGTTCCCCCATTAGAGATCAAATAGCATCTTTACATATCTTCTTAATTTTATCTCTGGTCTTTTATATCTGTACTATATGTCATCCATAGATATCCTTAAAACATTAACTGGGCCATGCCACTATGGTGAAGAAAAATCATTAAACTTTCCACTGACTCCAAATGAACCCCAACCTCCTCACTATGATCTAGAAGCTATGTTTGATCTGAGCCCTATATACCTTTCCAAACATGCATTGCTCCACTGTCCCTTGCTCTCATGACATTTTAAGCCCAGCAGCCTTCTTTGACTTCCTAAAACACTGAGAGCTATCCTGGTCAGAGTTGTTACCTGTGCCTTTTCTTTTGCCTGGAATATTTCCATAGGTTTTAGCAATGCTGATTTGTTTACCCTTTGGGTTCACAGTTAAATATTACCATGTCAGAGAAATTTCCTTTTAAATTGCACCAATTCAGAAGCCACCATTCTACTTTACCTTTGTAATCTACTTGTATTCTATCAAGGAACTTATTACAATTTATTGTTTGCCTTCCTAATTCTAAGTTCTACGAGGAGTAGTAGAACTGCTGACTCCCTAGTAAATTTCCAGTACTTAGAACAGTTTCTCACCCACTGTTATGGACAAAATAAATGTCTGTAAAATTCTCACAGTTATTGTGGACATTTGTTAATGTTTAACTTTTGTTGTTGTGGACATTTGTTAATTTTTAACTTTTGTTCAACATTGTCCAACCCCAAATCTTCAATAATATATTGATTTTATTTGTTTTTTTCTTTTCTTTCTTTTCTTTTTCTTTTTTTTTCTTTCTTTCCTTTTTTTTAAGAAACTACCTCTGTTCTATTAGATAAAGTCTCAAGGGACTGTTAATCAGAAGATCTTTACTTCTTGTAGACACATAACAGGAGTTAGGGTAATCAAATGCTCCCTTTCTGGTGTTTGTATCTTCAGCAAAATGACAAGCTGAAAATAATATTCACTTTCTTTGGTAACATTCATATGAAATTGCTTAGTACTTCCTCCTTCATAGGTTACTGTAATTACCCTGGTTTTTCTTCGCATCCTGGTGGTTTTATCCTTTGAGTTTTTTGAACATTGCAATGTCCCGCATTTACCTTCCTTTGTGGATTTTATTAACCAAATCAGTTGAGATTATTTTTACTCATAACAGAAAACCCAATGAAAATGGCTTTACCAGAAAGAAACATTTATTCTCTCACTTTAAATATGGTTCTGAGATAATGAAGCTCCAGGTTTAGTTTAATGGCTCAGTGCTACCATCAAAGACCAAAGTATTTTCTATCTTTCTCTTCTACCATCCTCACGTTATTTAGCTCTCCTTGAGGTTACAAGATAAATGTAGCAACAACAGATATTATATCTTCATTCCCAACACTACAAAAAAATATGTAAAATTTATATTTTATATTTTAAGAGCAAGGAAACCTTTCTCCAAATTCCCGTGATTACAGTAATTGAATTTCTCTCACATTTTATTGGCCAATATTGGATCACCCATTCTTTTCTTAGTCTGTTTTCTGATTCTAACAGAATGCCACGGACTGGATGATTTATAAGGAAAATAAAACTATTTCTCATCGTTTCAGAGGCTGGAGCATCCAAGAGCATGCCTGCAGCATTGGAGAGCAGCCTCATGATGCATCATAGCATGGCAGAGGAACAAGCAAGCAAGCCACGCTCGTCCTTTTTATTAGAAACCTGTTCCTGTGATAATTAACCCACTCTAACAATAACAGCACTAACCCATTTACAAAAATGGAACCCTCATGACCTAATCACTGGTTATAGGTTCTGCTTTTTAATATTATTACAATGTCAATTCAATTTCAACATGAATATTGGAACAGACATTCGAACCACGGCAATTTCTAAGTCAGTCAATTCATGAGAAAATGACTAATTTAATTTACTTAAAATAACCAAACTGTAGTTCAACAAAATTGTTTATTAGGGTTAAGGAATAATGTGAAGAGATGAAAAATAAACTTTTTGAAAAAAAAAATCTCCCCATAGATTTTAAAACACAGCTCCTTTCCAAGGTTTTATAACTCAATCAACATAAATGGAACTTCTCAGTTTACAGGGGTTGAAAGCATTGAATGGTGGTACGTAATACTGAAATACCATGGATAAATCAAGTGATATAATTACTAGTTCCAATTTTTTAAATCAAATGCAAGACATTTGATGAGTTATTTAATCCTTTGGTTGTTTCAGTGTTCTGATTTGGAAAATAAGATGGCACTAGAAATTTTGTCAGTATCCTTTCACTTATAAAATTCTCTAAATATAGAGCTCAATCCTGTACTAAACTATGTACTGATCCATTAATAATTTTTAAATGGATTTTCTTGTTTATTCTGTCTTGGGTCTCAACATTAAATTCAATTAAAAATGTAAAATCTTTGTGTCCATTCACAGCCATGGATTACATGGTGACTTATTCCAGCTCTTTCTTTTTATAATTGAAAAAAACTGTATATAGGAAAAAGAGCCAAACAGATAAAAGGGCTTTATCAACACACGGCTACTGCAAAATTAGTGTTTAGAAAGCAGAAAATCTAAAAACCGATGACATGCTAAACCTAGAGAAGATTTCTTTATTCTGAAAGGCAAAATATGTTGCTCTTATTTATGACCTACAAAAAAAAAAAAAAAAAAAAAGTGTTTTTTACAACTTTGGAAGATGAATTGATAGAAAAAAAAAGCATCTTACTTATTTACAAGGATATTTCTCCATGAATTGCCTTTCAGGAAGCTTTCTCTAATCATTCAAATAGACTTCATTCTCTGACTATGTCTCATGCCTGATTTGAAGTTAAAATTAAAGATTGAGGTTTATCCCTATTTTGATTAATACAATCATGTTAAATAATTTGGACTATGTTGCACAAGTTTTTGAGTTAGGAAATGAATAGATATTAAATAAGATAATTAAGATTATTTGGTAGTTTCCAGAATTAATGATTCTTGCTTTGCTTTGTCTTAATGTAAAAACTCTTTGAAGTTATATTCACATTTGTTGTAAGGTTCAATTTTAAATCCATATAATCACCCTCAAGGTTTTGATTAGTAAAGTTAAAAATGTATCAAAACAAGGTAACTAACTATACTTTCACAGGTTTACAATTAAGTAAGAAAGGAAACTGAAAATAGGATTTTAAAAAGTATCTGCTGGTTGAACAATCACCTTTATCAGAGAAGAGGATAAAGAAAATGCACCAAGCAACGTTTTGGGGATGCTTGTCGTTATTAGATGTAGGGAGTTATGCAAATTGATTATATGAATGCAATTGGGGTTTCAATGAAAAACAGAGGATTTGACAGATTAATTTATAAAAATCACTAATACTTTTAACTTCATCAGCATTAATAGTTGAAACATCACAACAGCCTTATGAGTTCATATTGCTCCAAAGGATAAGGTTGCCCATCCAGAGAATAGATGATGAAACAGAAATTTGCACCATTTTTGCCTGAATCTCATGCCTACTCAGCCTTTAATTGGTGCACTAAACTGCTTCACAGGAACATTAAGAACGCAAAACAGGAGACTTCTTGAAAGAGGAAGGCATTTGCAAAATATTTGTGTAGTACTGAATAGTCTATTCTCTTGGGCTTCCATGTCACCCCTTGACTTTAACTTGTCACAGTTATCAAGAAAGACTCATGTTGTCAAAATTATGTTGCAGAAATAAAGAATCCTATTGGAGAACGGGTGAAATGTGATGTCCTAAAAGTCAACTAAAGAGTGCATTTATTTAAAAAGTCATTGACAATAGACATAGACAAAAATTGGACTGGATGATCACTGAAAATGACTGTTGGATGAGTAATTAGAAGATCATTGATTACTTTCAGCACAGCTTTTTGAGATAGTATTAGTGAAGCCATAAACTTAACGTTTTATGAAATAAAGAGAACAATCTAGAAAGAGAATAAAACCTAGTTTAAATGAAAGTATTTATGCCAATTAAAATTTTAAATTGTTATTCAAAGAAAGAATAATTGCAAATTGAATAACACAAGATGCACAAGAGATCAAATTGGATTATGAAGGACATAGGAATAGTGTGTAGATAAGACGCAATTCTTGAGGAGTATGGATGAAACAATTCCACTGTACATGTAGAAGAGAATATAACTGGTGGGAATTCAAAAAAATTAAATGAGAAAAAAGAAAAATTGAAAATAAAACTTCTATAAGATGAAACCAGACTTCACAGTAAAGTGGTTGTATAGTCATTAGTCACTTGAAGGAGAAGGGAGTGTGAGTGTATTTTGAACAGTATAGAGGTCTGAAAGAGTTACGTGGAACAGTCAAGAAACAACCAATTAAAGAAAAGCATTTTTAAGCAGTTTTAGCAATCAGCTTGATATATGGACTTAGGGTCTCGAAAAATAATGCTAGGTTTCTCTTAATTTCATTGTAAATTGTGGAAATTTAACTCTATACAATTGTAGAGAAAAAAAGGAATATAAAATGTGATTAGGACTCAGTTGGGCAGCCCCCTCTAGAGAGTTTAATACAGAAAATATTTCCAGATGACAAAGGAAGCTTTTGTTCCATTTATCCTGCTGATTGATAAATGAATACATTAATGCTGGTTTTAAAGGCAGTCATGGTCTATCCCAAAATATTTCACTTGCCTTGGTTCACAGTGGACCCTTCTAGGTGACCCAAAAGCTATAGTCAACATGAACTACTTGAGATGGCCTCATTTGCTCCAAAATAGCAAGCACTTGTTCCTGCCATTCACGTCATCTAAAAGCCTCTTCCTACACAATACACCCATGAAACAGCAATTAATCTTTCAAGAACTACCTTAGACAACCTCTTTTTTTGAAGCTTTGTTGATTGACCAAACAGATATAATTTCTCTTTTGTATATTCACTTCACTTTTTTCTTCACTTATGGTCATTGTCATTCTAAACCCTGGGGTTTAGTGATGTATGGCTCTGTTTCTCTCCACCTCCTAACCTATTCCATGTTGCTAAACAATGCACAGTGAAGTATCTTGATCACCTTTGAATCCTAAATAAATACTTTCTGAATTATTTTCTCTACGTAACTCAACATTTTTCTAATTGAGCTAACACTAATTTGTTTCTCATTTATTTTCTGTCTCCCTGAACTTTTTATTCTGTTTACTCATTTGATTACCTAATGAATATGCTAAACATGAAGAAAAAAAATGCATGCTCTATGGTGGTAATGTCTTTTTCCAAATGCTAATAAAATTTGTTTAAATGCTCTTATCAACTTTTTAATGGATTTCCCAAAAGTTTTTAATTTAGGTAACCAAGCTTTAATTGGAATCAAAAGTATTTTACATATATTTTCTGAATTATCATGTATTTAACAAATATTAAAGGAAAACTATTGAAAATAGTTTATGGATGGAAATCTTAGAAGCTTGACACCTTTTTATTCACTTCCCAGATGTTTTTTAAAGTAGATTAAAAAGGTTGCTATGTAACATGAAAAAAAATTACCGTCTAAAATCTAATGATGATGTAACAAGATTCTAAATCAACAATCTGCAGTCTCACGTGATACCAATGCCATATTTTAAATTACCTCTTAAGGCCAAAGAAAAAGTATTTCACAACTTCTCAAAATCTAATACATAACTGTATTTGGATGCTAGTTTTTCAAAGAATAAAGAGGTAAACATCAGAATGTGATTTTTAAACATTTCTAAAACTTCTTAACAAAAATTTTCTCTAGTGTTTTTTAAAGTCACACATACCTAAGACATTTTTTTTCTAGTTTGGAACATCATATTATAAAGGTATTCATATATTCAAAGCTAGGATTGTGTTATCATGTTATATTTTTTCACTACTTTAAAATAAGAAATATTATCAATTATATGTGCCTATCACAACATTTTATTCTGTTTTCTGATGGTGTTTTTTTCCTTAACTCTCACTTGGCTTGTTTGTATAGAAAGCACAAGAAAATATTAGAACATATTTGAGACAAATTATGTTTCATAATAATTTTAGATCCTTGCTTCTAAGGGGCCTAAAATATTTGGAAGAGTGTGCCATTTTTTTGTGAGAAAGCTTGATTGTGAGGCCGGGCGCGGTGGCTCACGCCTGTAATCCCAGCACTTTGGGAGGCCGAGGCGGGCGGATCTCGATCAGGAGATCGAGACCACGGTGAAACCTCGTCTCTACTAAAAATACAAAAAATTAGCCGGGTGCGGTTGTGGGCGCCTGTAGTCCCAGCTACTCGGGAGGCTGAGGCAGGAGAATGGCGGGAACCCGGGAGGCGGAGCTTGCAGTGAGCTGAGATCCGGCCACTGCACTCCAGCCTGGGCGACAGAGCGAGACTCCGTCTCAAAAAAAAAAAAAAAGAAAGCTTGTGATTGCTGAAACTGCCTTTATTTTATTTCTAGGGGTCTATAAAGCTTTTAATTCATACTTGATTGTTTATTATTAGGTTACCTTATCAGCAATGCTCAGATCTTAATGTTGGCAGTATCCTTCTTTAGTATTGACACTAAGATATGAAGAACTGCTAGACCAACCTGTACAGCAAACATGCTTTTCACATGTTCCATTTGGTCTTTCTGGTCAAAGACGAGAAAACAGACCACTTGTAAATCAAGAGTAGGAATTACATGCATACCTCGTTATGTAGTGAGGCTCCACTGGGAAGTAAAGGAGAACTCACTAGTTTCATAGAGATGTGGCATGGGTGGAAAATAATTGATCGAAACAGAAGACTTACATTTATGTTTCATTTGTCTATTTTTTGTCCATTGAAGCTTACTTTCATTTATTTATTTATTTGTTTGTTTATTTATTTATTTATTATACTTTTAAGTTCTGGGATACACGTGCAGAACATGCAGGCATGTTACATGGGTATACACGTGCCATGGTGGTTTGCTGCACCCATCAACCCGCCGTCTACATTAGGTATTTCTCCTAATGCTATCTCTCCGCTTGCCCCCTACTCCCTGTGTCCATGTGTTCTCACTTTTCAGATAGACTTAACAACACACGCAGAGGGATTTTAGTGAGGATAAAAAGTAAAGTAAAACAGTGCTCTCTAAAGTATCAAAATGAAATAAAATGGTATCTTATTATAACACACAAGGTATCAGTAAAAAGGTACTTTCCATTATTTAATTAAATAGTTAAATATTTAACAATATCTGTAAGCTTTATATTTTCAAAAAGTTCTAGGAAAGTTGGTGATCAAGGATCCACTAAATGGATCCCAGTTTTTTGTAACCTGTTCCATTTTCAGGATTTCTTTTCCCACACATACCTATTGTACAATCTTAGACACTAATAGACTTATGCTCAGATATTTTTGATTATTTCCTTGGTAATAACGAAAGAGCAATACTTTCTCATATCAGTATTCATGGAATCATCGATTCATTTATTTAGCCATTCATTTTTTTGTTTGATAAATGCTTACTCTAGACCAGGCACGGGGATGAGCCTTAGGAAATTTGCAGAGATGAGCAAAGCCTGTGAAGTAATCGGGGTTCTTTTTACTATATCAATATTTACTCCGTTGGAAATAAGAAAAGGGGTTTGAGAAAGGAGTGAGAACAGGGTTCAAGTCGAGTATTTTTTTGCTGAGTGACTCTGAGGAACCCTCCTGCAATCTTTACTATTTGATTTGTAACTTGTTTAAATTCTACTGAAAACTTAAAATTCAGCAAATGCAGTTCCTGAAGTATACAGTGATCATTTTGAAATGTGTAGTCTCTTTCTGTTGTGAACGGTTATTAGAAGGCATTGTTTTATATTAGCATTCCACGACAAGTGTCTTTATCAGTCATAATGATTGTGATTACTAATCCTAAAGTCAGACGGACAATTATTATAAACTGGATTATCTATTTTACCAAAATAGAATTTAACGTCCTCTCCATCGGACCTACGAAAAAGTAAATGTTAACCATCTGGGGTTTCTCACCACAACACAGGTTTGTGAAACATTATTAAGTTCCTATCAATTGCAAAAGCTTCAAAGTACTTCAAAAATATCGATTATATCTGCAGGTAAATTCAGGCATGGCCTGAGAGGATTTGAGGTAAATTAGCAATAGTGTTGGTTGCATGAAAATGTGGCTTGAATAAAAAAATTCTATATTAGCTGTGTGGATAAGTATACTCAATATTAATTTTTTATATATGGTAAAATGATCACAACTAAGGTTAATATTTGTTCACTTTTTAATGAAAAAATATGTTTCTATTAAAATCAATAATTATTTTTTAAAAAATAGTTTATACTTTTATGTAAAATGATTAGGAAGACCTAACCACCCTTAACATCAAAGCGAGTAATATCTGAACAACCTTATAATGCTATACTTGCTAAAATACCATTGGCATTTGATTGAATGCAGAGCCTTTTATACTGTTTTTTATTATATGGTTAATGCATCAATTATTAACTGATATTTAACATTGCTAACAGAATAGTCTACAAAAGCAAAAGTAAAATGGTAAATTGGCTTAAACATATTTCTTAAATATAATGATGTATATTCAATATTTTAAAAATAATTATAATCATACAGCAAGGAGATATAAACCATTTTTTTTGTAATTGACATTTTACTGATTTCTTATTAATTTGAAAACTATTTTGATAATGTCATAAATTTATTTTCCATGTTTAAACATTTATATGTTAATACTGTACACATTTATAGTTGCAGAAGTATTTGTAGTTATTGAAAATTAGAAAATTAATTTTCTGCTTTTTTTTATATTCCAGGTCAGTTATTATGCAAAATGAAAATGTAATAGTGTTGCTTTCCTAAGGTTGAAAGCACACAGTATGTACTCTTTGTTTGTAAGATACATTGATTAATGAAACGAAGATATAAGTTTGTCACCCATGTAAAAACAATTGCTTTCACCAAACTGGAAATCTGAAATAGCACATGGCTACACTAAATAATTCTAATTTAATTATTCCTAGTATACTTAAACTGCTAAAAAACAAACAAAGGTTTCAACTTTTTGGTAGAAAAAAATGTTTTTTAAATCTAGGTTTTATTTATAATGCAGTTATAGATAAGGCAAAATGGATGACTTTCACCTCCCAGCCAAGGCTAAACATGCAGTAGTAAAGACTGATTTTATGTTAAAACTAATTAGAAAGGATCTCATCAAAATCATTCTTGCCTTTTTGTTTTTAATCTCTGAGCTGGTAATTACCCTTTAATCAAGTTGACAATACTAGAGGCTGTAATGAAGATGAAAGTGACACATTTTTAAATTTTTAATGTTACTTTTTTCTTTTAATTTTATAATTAGACAGGTCTCATCTTTGAAAGTGATAAATCTGCTTTATAGTTAAGAAGCTAATAAAGACTGTAGGGAAAAATGTTATCATGATTTATATACATTTTCTAGTAGTTTACATGAGAGAATAATATTCATGTTTAATGTAAAAATGAAATTTAATATCAAAGTGATCTATATGTACATTTCAAAGAACAAAAGTAAAAATTAAATAAAGGTTAATTGAGTATGAAGTACATTTATAACTTCTTTTAATTATTCTCTCTTTCATTGAAAAAATACTAAGCACCTATCAGATTTTATGTATCTTTTTTTGAAATTATACCTATAATAGTAATGAGACAAAGTCACAGTTCCTTTACAAGCCTTCTATTCTGGTGAACTGAGACAAATACTAAACAAACAAATCTTAAGACTGATAGAAAATTAAAACAGAGCAAGGTGATAGGGTCATAGTGGATACTTTTAATTAGCAATTGAACAAGCTGTCACGAACATCTTAAGGGTAAGAAGAAAAGACGCAATTGAAAACTATGCATTCTGCAGATTTATATTTAGAACTAAAACACTAAAGCAGAAACCAGATTGCCACTTTCCATGGTGCTGTTATACTGGTAGGTAGGGCAGATCATGCAATGTTTAATCCAAGTTTGCGTTTTATTCCAGGTATAAAGAAATGCCATCAGCAAGTTTCAGATAATGGAGTAACACAATCGGAACCAGCTCATGCTAGTCGCTGCATAAAGAGGGGACTTTAGACCAATAAAATTAAAAAATGGGATAAATATTAAGAGATTATTACAATAGTTTTGCTGACACATGCTTTATTTCAGATTGAAGCAGTAGAAATGAAAAGCAGTGTGTAGAGTTACCATGTATTTTTTTGGTGACATTATTAAGGTATTGGTAAATTAGTTTTAGGAGTTCAAAAAAAATGATTTTTAGGTTTTTCTTTTAGAAGGAATTTAAAATTTTTTGCTTTGCCTTGTTTTGTTTTCAGTGCAAGTTGGAGGTGCACCTTAGATTGGCAAAAGGAGATAACAATTATGAATATAACAGGAATAAGTTATGATAGAAAGAGCAATTGGTGGACAGATGGTAGTCAAAGAGAAAGCAACAGTTTTACATCCTAAAAAGGCATCTCAGTATTTTGATTAAGAATGTTTTAAACTTTATTGATGTGTAATATATATTTGGAAAAGTTTGCATATTATTAGGAATAAGTTTTTATAAATTAGGCCCTCTTTTCCAGCATACGAATCAAGAAATGGAACAGTACAAGGGCCCCCAAAGCTCTTTTGCTGTTCCTTTCCAGTACTTACTTCTCACTCCCAGCTCAAGAGTTATAAATTATCTTATCTTCTTACAGCATAAGATAGTTGTGCCTGTGTTCAAACTTTATACAGTAGGAATCACACTCTATCCTTTTTGTATCTTATTTTACTCAACATCATGTTCAAAGATTTATGTGCATTGTGTTGTACCTTATCTACCCAGAGTTTAAAGTAAAACGCATAATTGTTTACAAGAGTAGAATTTTCTTTTTATAAAGACATGGATTTGAGTGTAAGTCAGTAATAGAAAATACGAATATTGAGTTGATAAAATCAAGTAATTTTTCAAAAGTTTCAGAAAGCTGCTTACATTTCCTATTTTTCTTTCACTTATATATTACCATGTGTCCACTTATACTCCCCAAATTTTCAACTGTAACAACCTATATATATATATATTATTCAGTAGATAGATCTATTACAAAAAAATCAAAGAAATAAATTTATGAAAATGAAACAGATAATTACATGCATATATTTTACAGTTAATTTAATTATATTAAATGTATACCAGAATATAATTCTAAGATTTATTAAACTCATCTTTGAAGGTTTTTGTGAAGGTTTGGTTATTTTCTGCATCAATGATCATGTGTGGCAACTCTATGTCTATCTTCATATTTAGCCTGTGAGGAACCATTTGAAATCACATTTCTTTTTTTCTGTTCATTCTTATGGAAACATTTCAATGGAATTAACACATCATTTTCACATTGAAACATCCAATGAGTTCATTTTGCCCACTGTCCAGATAAAGCTAATTTATCAAGACAGGGGAATTGGAATAGAGAAAGATTTTAACACACATGGAGCTGGCTATATTGGAGAAGAGGGCTTTACTGTTACTCAAATCTGCCTCTCCAAAAATTTGGAGGCTAGAATTTTTCATGAAAATTTTGGTGGCAGGGGTCTAGGGAATGGGTGCTGCTGACTGGTTGGAAAATGCAATCATAGGGGTGTGGAAAAGGGTCCTTGTGTGCTGATTCTTCTTCTGGGTAGGGGCCACAGGACCAGTTGAGTCAAAAGTTGTGGGTTTGGATGGGGTTATCAGTCTTCAGAAATGCAAAAGTCTAAAAGACATCTCAAAAGGCTAATCTAATCTTAGGTTCTTCAATAGTGATGTTACCTGTAGGAGAAATTGAGAAAGTTGCCAATCTTGTGACCTCCAGGAATAACATCTAGTAATTATTTACATCTACTCCTTAGCAGAGTTCAGGCTCCTCTCTAGACCTGGTGGACCTCCTTTCATTTTACAAAGATGGTTTAGTTTTGGGGAAGGGCTGTTATCATCTAAACTACAAACTACATTTCTCCCAAAGTTAGCTTGGCCCAAGGTCAGGAATGACAAAGGGCACTTTGGAGGTTAAAGGCAAGAGAGGGGTTGGTTTGATCAGATCCCTCTCACTGTCATAATTTTCTCATTGTTATAATTTTTGCAAAGGCAATTGCAATGGTTATAAATGTAAAGACTGGTTTATTAATATGTACATGGTGTTAATTATTATATTTCTAATTATTATTTCTTTAGAATATATGTCTGTTTCTTCTCATAATTTATTTTTTAAAATTAATTCAAAGATCTTCTTAACTGATGTATTCTATGCTGTTTGTATAGAATAGACTAGACCCACTATTCCTAAAGCAATAAATTTAGTCATAACCTGTTTCTGTTACCTGCCTACGGGACATCTTGAACTAAGTATGGAAAACAACAAAAATTTTTACCCATAAAAATATGGATATATTCTAAGGAATGTAGAACCCTGAAAATGGTAATTACATTAATATATATGTTTATATAACCATATATATGTTATTTTCTTATTCATCAAATCTCTTTAAAATATAATAAGTTTTAATTAGCTGTTTTAAAAATAATAATAGTAAGAATACAATGTGGAGTAAAGAATATACATTGATGCATAAGTAAAATGTAAGATAATGAAAGCATAAAAAGGACAGGAGAGAAGAAATTGAAGGACTTATGTTCCATGTGAAGTTGTTTAGTATCAATTAAAGGTAGGCCATGACAAGTTATAAGTACATCATAAACCCTAAAACAAGCACTGAAATAAGAAAATAGTTATAGTTAAAAAAGCAAGAGAGAAACATGTATTTAAATTTGCTCCTTTCTACTTATCCTAGTTTGTCTGTCCACTCCTTTATCTATCTCTATCTAACAACATCTAACACAAAACTTCAAAGCTATTGTTGGAGGCAGTCAAACCACAGCGACTCCATCCTGAATAGGGACTGGGTAAAATAAGACTGAGACCTACTGGGCTGCATTTACAGGAGGTTAGCCATTCTAAATCACAGGATGAAATAGAAGGTTGGCACAAGGTACAGATTACAAAGACCTTGCTGATAAAAGGATGTGTTAAAGGAGCTGTTTGAAACCCACCAAACCAAGATGGCAACAAAAGTGACCTCTGGTCATCCTCACTGCTCTTTATATGTCAATTATAATGTGTTAACATGCTTAAAGACACTCCCACTGTCATGCGAGCTCCATGTGAAGAGACCATCAAACAGGCTTTGTGTGAGCAATAAAGCTTTTTAATCACCTGAGTGCAGGCGGGCTGAGTCCGAAAAGAGAGTCAGAGAAGGGAGATAAGGGTGGGACCGTTTTATAGGATTTGGGTAGGTAAGGGAAAATTACAGTCAAAACGGGGGTTGTTCTCTAGTGGGCAGGAGTGGGGGTCACAAGATGCTCAGTGTGGGAGCTTTTTGAGCCAGGATGAGCCAGGAAAAGGACTTTCACAAGGTAATGTCATCACTTAAGGCAAGGACCGGCCATTTTCACTTCTTTTGTGGGGAATGTCATCAGTTAAGGTGGGGCAGGGCATTTGCACTTCTTTTGTGATTCTTCAGTTACTTCAGGCCATCTGGGTGTATACATGCAAGTCACAGGGGATGTGATGGCTTGGCTTGGGCTCAGAGGCCTGACACCCACCAATGCCATTGCAGTTTACAATGCCATGGCAGCATCAGGAAGTTCCCCTATATGTTCTAGAAAGGGGAGGATCCCTCAATTCCAGGAATATTCCATCCCTTTCCCAGAAAACTCATGAATAATCCACCCTTTGTTTAGCATATAATCAAGAAGTAACTATAAGTGTAATCAGTTGAGCAGCCCATGTCACTGCTCTGCCTATGGAGTAGCCATTCTTTTGTTTCTTTCCTTTCTTAATGAACTTACTTTCACATTATTCTATGGATTTGCCCCGAATCCTTTCTTTCTTGCGCGGGGCTCAAGAAACCTGTCCTGGGGTCTAGATAGGGACCCCTTTTGAGCAACACTCAATGAGCAGTGGTTCATTATATGTTAATTATAATACATTAACAGACATTCCCACCAGCTCTGTGACAGTTTACAAATGCCAGGGAAATGGTTGGAAGTCACCCTATGTAGTCTTAAGAGGAGAGTTTTATTTGTGTCCATGTGAAGAGACCACCGAACAGGCTTTGTGTGAGCAATAAAGCTTTTTAATCACCTGGGTGCAGGCACGCTGAGTCTGAAAAGAGTCAGCAAGGGAGATACGGGTGGATCCGTTTTACAGGATTTGGGTAGGTAAAGGAAAATTACAATCAAAGGGGGTTGTTCTCTGGCAGGCAGGGGCAGGGGTCACAAGGTGCTCAGTGGGAGAGCTTTTGAGCCAGGATGAGCCAGGAGAAGGAATTTCACAAGGTAATGTCATCAGTTAAGGCAGGGACTGGCCATTTTCACTTCTTTTGTGGTGGAATGTCATCAGTTAAGGCAGGAACAGGCTATTTTCACTTCGTTTGTGATTCTTCAGTTACTTCAGGCCATCTGGATGCATACTGCAGGTCACAAGGGATATGATGGCTTAGCTTGGACTCAGAGGCCTGACACAGAGAAGCCCTCAGTTCCAGGAAATCTCTGCCTCTTCCCCAGAAGACTCTTGAACAATCCACCCTTTGTTTAGCATATAATCAAGAAATAACTCTGCCTACGGAGTAGCCATTGTTTTGTTTCTTTACTTCTCTAATAAATTTGCTTTCACTTTACTCTGTGGACTTGCCTTGATTTCTTTCTTGCATGAGGTCCAAGAACCGTCTCTTGGGGTCTGGATCAGTGAGACAGTCAATTATTAAGGGTTCCCAGAGAATCTCTGACCGGCCTGCAAACTAGTTGGAATGAACACTGGGGTGGAAACTGGCCCGTCATCTTCCTGGGTGGAACCTGAGATTCAATTTGTGAGATGGGAAACCGATACTAGCAGAACTCTCGCTCTGATGTGTGTCCCTGTTTTCTTTTCATTTTTCCTTTTTGCCCAATGCATTTCATTTTTCTCACCCTTCAAATTGTCTGCAAGCCTAATTTTTCATGGTCCTATGACAAGGATTCTGTCTTTAGCTAAACTAAGAAAAAGTCCTACAACATCTTCACTGCTTTCTGCTAACACTGTCAGCTTGGCTTTTAATATGTGAAACTTGTTTGAAGTTTCAAAGTGGGGGGCTGAAGGAAATCAAAATGTTTTACCTCAAAATATATTTCTTTGACATATTTGAAAATGGTTTACATTTGGTTACCAGACAGAAGTAGCCTTAAGTGGGGAAAATTTGCATCTGTAGAGAATCTCTGTTAAGACAGCCATGCCACCACCACTTTCTATACCTTTCTCCAATCCAAGAGCAATTCAGAGTCTGGTACTTCTAAAAGACTGAAAAGAAACATTGACCATCTATTCTTTCCAAAAAAGTCTTTATCTACATAACAAAGCTGCCTACCAAGGCCATAACAAAGTTGCTAGCCAAGCTTCTTCTCCCCTTTCCAAAACATGTTTTATCAGAGCCTAAGTCGTCATTCTTTCTGTAATCTCAAAAGTCGTCGTTCTTTCTGTAATCTCAATATGGTATATAAGTTTCTGTAACTCAGTAGGAAGTTGAGTCTTCATTCTGAAGGCTCCTGTATATGCACATTAAATAAATGTGTGTGCTTTTTCTCCCACTAAAAATAAATAATAAACAAATAAATGAATAAAATAAAATAAAATAGAAATAATTGATTCAAGTAAGATTTTTTTTGAGGAAAAATGGAAGAAAGCCACATAGTACCAATTTTTAAAATAGAAAGATGACAGAATTAAACTCACCATATCATAAAGAGTATAAATATCTCACTTAAAAGGCAGATTTTCAGATAGAATAAAAAAGACAAGACCAAACTACATGTTGCTACAAGGGCTTGAAATTTAAAGAAATAAATGTTTTACAATGAAGAAAGAAAAACTACACTTTATAACAGAAAGTATACACTAGTTAAACATGAAATAATTACATAAAAATTATAATGTATCACAAATTCAAATTTCACTTGATGTTCCTTGCTTGTTTTTATTATTTTTATAATCTAGGATCACAAATTTTAAGAATCTGAAATTTTCTACAATGATAAAGAGGAAAACAATTGGAATTCCCCATGTATGATTTGATAACACTCACCAAGTATTTATTGAAATGTCATTAGTTGATATAAGGCTTTCAAGAAAAAAGCAAGCTAGTAAGGTATTTTTGTAACTTAACTTTCAGACAGTTTACAATTAAAGTTAGTGAATGACTAAAGACACCAATTCATATCCATTTCTTTTTAATTTTTAGTGATTTTGTCATTCTGAATAAGCTGTGGGCTAGGTAACATGTGTTAAGTAAAACTAGGAAATTCATAAACAAATGCTCTTCTAAAGACAGAAAGTGCTGTCAAATTGCTAGCAGATTAGTGAGGGGCCCCAGCAAGTGAGCGAGATTTCCAATAGCATGACTTTGGCTTGGCAGTGAAATAAAGATACGCTCAAATTGCTATAAAAACCCCTGAGGAAGGGTGATGATCCCAAATTCAGAGAAGCAATAATGGGTTTCCAGATTGAGTGACATGTACAGTGATTTCTAAAGAGTGAAAGGCACATAGAAAATCTTGACAGAGGAAAAGTGCACATTAGAGAGCGGGAAAGATTTGTGCCAAAAACTAGATAGAAAGTAAAGCAGACTTTGTGGGTCTAAGGAGTGGGAAATTGTTCAGTGTGAGCGGAACACAATCTGATAAATGAGGTGGCAGCGTTCACTGACCTGATCATGAAGTTTTTTGTGTGCCATAGTACTTTTTATGTCTTCTCTTTATTTGCATTTTTTTCTATTTTGAACTTCATTTAATCTTCTCAGATTTTAAAGGTGCCAGTGGAGAAAAGTATGGGGATATCATTCCAAATACGTTGTTCTTTTTTTTCCACTACTCACTGCGCAATCCTGACAGTCACTTGACCTATGCAAGGTTCTGATACTTTATCTTTTAAATGAACACACACACACACATATATATATACACCTGCCAACAATACAGAAAAATCATTAATTGAAGCATGAGAAAGCACTCTAGAGACAGCAAAATGATGCATAGGCGTAAATGAGTATTAATATTACTGCCAATGTTTTTTACTAAATAATTACATATTTTTTGACAAACCAGAAATGTCAATTGGAATAAATGAGACACAAAGCAAGGAGCAAGTTTTCAAATCTTTTAAAATGATACGTCACATAGTATTTGTGTTTCCTAAATAACTGCCACAAAATTTTATAGCGCTAAAGAGCATTTTAGGGTGGCTTATGTTACTTTAAATTGCCTGTTGTCAAGGTAACCGGTTCCTTGATATTTCTGGTAGAAAGGATCTCTCCAAATCACAGTCAGACTCTCCATAGGTGTAAGTCATATAACCACCTGCTACATTATAGGTCTGTTTGTTGATTCTGTCCTCCAAAGGAACAGTTATTGTTTAACGTTTAAATAGTTATTGTTTGTTAAATTGTGTGACTTTTGCTTAGCAGTAAGATATGCTCAGATTGTTGTAAAAACCCAGAATGAAAGCAATAATCCCAAATTGGGAAAAGCAATAATGGATTTCCAGATTGAGTGACATGTAAGGTGAGTTCTAAAGAATAAGAGTCGTGTAGAAAATCTCCACAGGGGAAAAGTTATGCGATGATTTGTAATGGTTTTATTTTGTGTATAGGAAAATAGATTTTGGTTAAGATGATGAAGACATGACTATGATCACATAATAGATATCTTTTAATACAAAGTTATTTTTGATACAAATAGAAATAATACAAAAGAAAACCTGGAAAAAGTAGTGCTATGATAGATGATAGTCACAAACTGCGCATAACTAGATTCATTTTAGTCAGGTAACCCAGTAGTAAATTACCAAGAAAGGTAATTCCTGGCAATTATTTGGTAGGAATATTTGGAATTATAGATGTATACTTTTCTCCACTGACACCTTTAAAATGTGAGGAAATTGGCCGGGCCTGGTGGCACTTGCTTGTAATCTCAGCACTTTGGAAGGTCGAGGTGGGCAGATCACGAGGTCAAGAGATGGAGACCATCCTGGCCAATGTGGTGAAAACCTGTCTCTACTAAAAATGCAAAAAATTGCTGGGAGTGGTGGGGCACACCTGTAGTCCCAGCTACTCAGGAGGCTGAGGCAGGAGAATCACTTGAACAGGGAGGTGGAGGTTGCAGTGAGCTGAGGCTGTGCCACTGCACTTAAGCCTGGCGACAGAGCAAGACTCTATCTCAAAACAAAACAAAAGAAACAAACAAACAAAAAACAAATTGAGGAAATTATATGACATGCAAAATAAGAAAAATCCAAGTAAAATGATTCATGATCTGGTCACTGAATGATACAACCTCATTTGTCGGAATCGGTTCCACTTTTGCATTGAACTATTCGCTACTCCTTAGGCCCACAAAATCTGCTTGATTTTACACTCAGTTATTGACACAATTTTTGACACGATTCCTTGCTGCTCTCTGATAAGCACTTTTCTTCTGTTAAGCAATAAATACACTTGGAAATTTGTGTTTTCAATAACTGGATGTATTTTTGAAGTTTTAGAAGAAATCAGTTTTTGGATGGAAATTTGTAAGTAAACAACCACCTTCTCAGGGTGGTTTTAAAACTGTTTTTAAAATACTTGTAAGCAATTAAAAGATGGGTTCTTATTAAAAGGTAGGATCTGTTTCCTGACCACTTGAATCTAGGAGGGCTTACACATGCCCTGATCAACAGAGTATAACAGAATGGGTATTTTGTGATTTCTGAGGTTAAATGATTCCACTTTCATCTGCTTTTCTTTGGTCACTGAACTTCAGAGTCCTGATCTGTTATATAATTTGTGTGACCACCATGAGGTCACCATACTGTGCTGAAGCACAGTCCCATTGGACTTTTTAAATTCACCATTTGTGTAATGATGTGGAAAATGTATTAATGTGTAAATATTTGTACATTATCAGTAAACATATTTCTCACAAGGGTAATTAACCATCATGAACATTAACAATGTTTTTACTGTAAGAAAAGTATATTTAAAAATTATAGGCGGGCCCTTTATCCTTATATGGAAGCCTACAGAGGGGTAGGAGGAAAGCATGAGATTGGCTTTATGTGTAAATTTCAGATAACTTTAACAACATATTCTCTGCCATTTTATATTTATTTTGTAAAAATGGATACAGCTCATTGTGGATATTTTGAACAGAGTCCATGGTTTTCACATCAAAGTATAGTCACATTGACAAAATAAAATAAGCATTAGTAGTCATAAGGCTAAAAAGGTGACTTCTTATCAATTAATTGAAGAAGAAATTCCATTTTAGTCTAATTAATATTTTGGCCACTTTTATTGGCTACTTAAGTAAAATGAAAGGCTTGTTTTAATAATTGTAATGTGGAGGATGTTTTACAAACCGTTAATTTTTCCTTGTTCACATAATTTAAGTGAATATACAGTTTTAACTCCAGTTCTAGTAAATTCTCTTTGGCATGATTTTGATCATCAATGAACTTACCATTAGGGTCTCATTAATGTCTTAGGGAAAGCACATGCCACGGAAAATCCCCTGAGATTTTACAGTGAACATCTTTGCCTTTTAATCCTAAACATCTATTGCTTTATCTGAGCCTGAGCTCTACATCAGTGTTCATGAAATGATTGGGTTAGAGTAAATTATCTTGAAAAATCTTTTCCAGATCAGTAAAATTATTCCAAGAATGACTTCACCTTTGATCTCTTTTGAACAGAACCATTTTTTGGAGAATATCTGATTCAAACTATTGATCTGATGATCACTACACTATAATTACACATTTTATTTTTGATATTCTGCCTTTCCATATTACAAATTATTTCATTTAATTTTGGTCTTTTATATTCAGAACAATACCTAAAAAATATTTATGAATGAGCCAGCACTAACAATGAAACCACCCAAAGGGTTCATCTTGCCCACTGCTCAGATCCCCAATTTATAAAGACAGGGGAATTGTAATAGAGAAAGAGTTTAACACAGGTAGAGCCATCTAAATGGGAGACCAGAGTTTTATTTTTACACAGTTAAGCCTCCCTCAAAATTTACAGGCTACAGTTTATCAAGGGTACTTTGGTGGGCAGGGGCCTTGGGAATGGGAGCTGCTGGTTGGTTGGGGATGCAATCACAGGGGTGTGGAACATGGTCCTGATTCACTGAGTTGGCCTCTGGATGCAGGCCACAGAGGAGTCGCTGGTCCAGGTGGGGCCATCAGGTCATCAGAAATGCAAAAGCCTGAAAAGACATCTCAAAAGTATAATCTTAGATTCTACAATAGTGATGATATTTACAGGAATAATTGGAGAAGTTACAAATTTTGTGACCTCCAGAATAATGGTTACTAATCATTTAACTATACCTACCTCTTAGCAGAATTCAGGACCCTCTCATCTTCCTGACCTGGTGGTCTTTCATTAATTAGTTTTACAAAAATGGTTTAGTTTTGGAAAGGGTTATTATCAACCATAAACTAAATTTCTCCCAGAGTTAGCTTGACCTACACACAAGAATGACCAAGGGCAATTTGGAGGTTAAGGCAAGTTGGTGTTGGTTAGAACAGATCTGTTTTGATGTCATAATTTTCTCACTGTTATAATTTTTGCAAACGTGGTTTCAATACGGCTGTGCAAATCAATGTTTTATGGTCAAAATGTCCAGCCACTTTAAGCACATTGACATACATCAGTGGCTTTCAGCTTTTTCCCCATTTTAACTGAGCCAAACCAATTTTCTTATCAGGGTAGCAAAATGACTAGAGCATTTGTTATGCCGTGTGGTTTAAAAAATGGTATGTTGGTTTCTTACTTAGAATATGGTATTATAAATAAAAATATTTTATCTTGTTTTCCAAAAAAATAAATAAATCTCATTTGAGATTACAAAAATCAACGTATTTTTTTAAAGCACTTAATAGATGGAAAGTTGATTTACTCATATTCATGTGCTTACTCAAGAGGCAAAATAATTATATAAGCATTCAGTATGTGGCATTACTCCAAGAAAAGTGAAGAAATGCAGGCAAAAATAATTTAAGAAAATGAATTAGATTTTTAATGGCCTGCATATTTTCTCTATCTATCATTTCTGAATTTAGGATTTTAATGAATAAAATAAATTTAAATGAAAAGGGGATCCATGCCTCAATGTAGCCACTACATGATTCTTTAGGTGTAAATCCTATCTCCACAATCATCTTTGAACATTTGCCTTCACCATGCTTCACATTAATTAAAGGACTCACAAGCATTTAACAGGTTGCTATTTTAATTCTTTCAACATGATCACTTCTCAAGGCTGGATATTTTTACATTCAAAGATTCTTAATTTTCATTAATAGGAGTGGGGGTAATAGATAACACTTAATAGGGCAACTGCTTAGATATTTCTTTATGTAGAGCAGCATAAGAAGATCACCAGTATAAGAAGATCACATGTATTTTGCAGTGAGCTGCCACTAGCTCATTCCTGACCTGTTTGATTAGAAATCAGAAAGGGCACCTGTGTGAGCAGAAGTAACCTGCTGGGAGCCATAGCTTGATAAGCAGAGTGTGGGCTGAATTTCAGTCTCAAATTACCTCCTTATTTGGGTCCTTTCTCTATAAATAATTTTTGTAACCTACAAAATATTCCTTAGAATAACAATAGCTCAGCAATTTTCACAGAATAAGTTCAGAGACTAGCTCTGCTATTTACTCACTTGGTAACTTAGCCTCTGCACCTCTGAAATTCTGTAAAATATTACAAAGTTTCAGAATTGCAATAAAACTCAATGGTAATTTATAAGACAGATTTTAACTGGATGATTGAATATAAAGGTGTGCACATACATTGGGATACATTAAATGGTATTGATTATTATTGTAACTGTTGTACCACTGTAATACCAAATTGAGAAAAATTACAATTTATTCAGTAAACTAAATAAAATTAAAATGAATTAAATACATAAGACTTTCCATCTTAAAGATATTAGAAGTTAGAATGCTCTAGTAACAATTAGAAAGAGCTAGGAATTGAGAGCTAAGGTACATGTGATATTGTTTATATTCATTAAGAAAAAACTGTTTATTACCAATCAACTACATGTATAACTATGTTTACTTATATTCCAGGAAAACAAGAGCAAAAATATACCTAAAAACTTGTAAGGACAAACTTTTTAAAAACAATATTTTTAAAAGAGTACTGAAATATTTATTGTTATGTTTCTCCTTCATATCACTACAATAGTAGAGCTGGTAACCTATCCTTACCACTTTACTCATACTCCACCCTGAAGTAAGCTTCAGTTTTTAATAATTCAGTAATTAAGACATGGAAATTTATATTTAAAATGCCAAAATCCAAGGAGGCTATATTCCTTATATGTGATTTCATATCACCAAAGATGACTAAGAATGCCTCAAAGTGTTTTACTCAAGGCAAACAGATGAAGATGGTGGGCTGAAATCTCCAAGCACTGGTTTCATTGGTCATCATATGAGTGTTATACCTGAAAATGCAGTTCTTCATTCATGCAAGATGCATCGTTTTACCAGGACAACACTAGTTAAATAGAGTATACCTTATTTCCTCTTTTCTAAGATGTACATTTTTTCTCAATTTCACATTTCTGATATGGTGGTTTACCACATAATCACTATCTACATTTTGCTGAGGTTTTCTTCAAAGCCATCGTGGACCTACAGGTACAGTTTACATTCTAGGAATTAATGTGTTGTCACCTCCTCCTCCTCCTCCTCCTCCCAGAATTCTACTTTCCATGTGAATCCTCGTGAAAAGGGGCCAGCATGGATACATTACTCAGTGCACTCATGTAACAAACCTGTACATGTATCCCCTGTATATAAAATAAAAGTTGAAATTATTTTGAAAAAATTAGTCAAAGGTGTTCTGGAAAACCGAGAGTAGAGGATACATAAGTAGTGATTGATGGAAGTTGGGCTGCAAAGTTATGCTTGGACTAAAATGTGAGCCACCTTGGATATTGTAGATTTTTAACTTGATTTGGAGGATGATAGGAGGGATGTACAAATGAGATTTCACAGACTGAGAGATCTATAGACTGTTAAGCAGCAAACAGATGCAAGGGGTGGGAAGAGGGACAGTCAGCAGTCCACAGGATTGTGGAGTGACTGTTAACACGTGCCTGCAAAGAGATCAGACCCACTGTCAATCCTGACTCCTCCCCTATTGGTTCTGCAGTTATGAACAAGTTACTTCCTTTCTCTGAGCCTCAGTTAACCATCTGTAAAATGGGAAAAATAACATCCACTTTGTAATTTTGTTAGAAAGACTTGGGTATCAAGCTCTTAGCAGATAATAAGCATGTGACGCATGGTAGCAAAACCAAAATTAAGGACAGTTCACTGAATAATTGGGTCTCACCTGCTCACCAGCTTCTCTGGAAAGCCTGTTACCTACTTTGTGCTTGAGGGTGTACAGCTTCCCCCATGTTTGATATACTCTGAAAAAAAAAATAATTAAATTAGAAGAGTTTGTTTCCTGTTTGCTGTGGTGGGTTCAAGGGTATTGGTAAATTCCCCCCGTGAAAGGCTTTCACTATGAGCTGTCTTTGAACATCTACCCATGCAGTCATTCCACGTGGCAAGGATGACTACACAGCACTTACTTCAGGGCCTCGCCTGGGGACTGAAACAAACTGTAGGGAAGGAGGAAAACCAATTAACTGCCCCTTTAAGGTAAAAATAATGGAAAGAAAGCCACTTCAAGTAACTGTACGTGAGTTGGCCTTTAACACACTGACCAGGGTGTCATGTCTTCAAGAGACATTGACATCTCTGTAGGTTCATGCCTTTTCCAGATTTGATGTGGCAAATAAATGCATAGTAGAGCTTACTATGTGTGATTTCCTTTATATGCTGTGATTATGTGTTCAACAAATTGCATCAAGACTGTAAAAGTTTTGTTTTGAAATCCAGCAGCATTAATGCATTAAGTCAAGTTTCATAATGTGCTTCCTACAACAACCTCTGAAAACTCTCCACAGAGGTACATTCCGAATCTCCATCGATAAATCAAAATGGATTCATCTCAATGGAATTATGCTAAGTTAAAAAACTCAATATCAGAAACAAATTATACATGATTCTGTTTATATAACATTGTCAAAATGATAAAATTGTGTGGAGATGGAGAATAGAATAGTGGTTGATATGGCTTAGGGGAGAGTGCACAGGGATATGGATTTGGCTATAAAGAGGTAGCATAAAGAATTTTTGTGGTGATGAAACACTTTTTTATCTTGACTTAGTGGTCATTATAGTAATCTGCACATATGAGAAAACCACAAATACATATAAACTCACACAAATGAGTGTATGTCAACCTTAAAATATCAAAGTGCATTCTCTGGATTGTACAAGGACTAATTTTATAAATTTCATATGGTACTATAATTACATGTTACCATTGGAGGACATGAAGTTAAGACTACACCAGATCTCACTACCTTATTTGTGCATCTGCCTGTGAACCTACACATATTTCACAATAAAAACTGTAAAAAAGTAGTGACATAGCTATAGATTCTGTCTATTTATAAGTTTAGATAGAAAGATAGACATAGGTGTACAAATTTAACTTAGTGACAAATTAAACTTTAAAAAGATACTCAGTACTATCTGAAAAAAATTCAAAGAGAAATAATTAAATTACATTGTATGTACAGAGGAAAAAATACAAAAAGGCCATCAAATTTCAGAAAATTGTTTTATTATTTAGTGCAGTTTCAACAAAATACCCATAGGATTCCTTGTAACATTTTCATATTGATTATGAAATGTATACAAGAATTAAGGGCCAAGAATACCGCAAATCCTATGAAATAAGAATATATTGGGTAATTTGCTATTCTGTAAAGCCAAACAAATAAGTTAATGTGCTATTAAACAGAAATAAACAAACTGATCAATGGAATAAAAGAGCTATAAAACCACAAAGAAATAAAAATTATGTATGACATTTGGCATTTTAGGTCACTGGGGAAATTATAGACTTTATAGACTTATTTTAGTAGAGATTCTAAAACAATCATAGAAAATAAATTATCCTTACAGAAAGTAAACTGCATTGACCATCCTTAGAGAACATAAGTTAAATTGGTTTTCCAGCCTCATAGTGTGCACAATTGATTTTCAAAGCATGGTGCCTAGTTCAGAGCATCGATATAAACTGAGAACATGTTAGAATCTATAATCTTGGGCCCAACCTCAGAATGGCTGAATCACAAACTCTGCGAGTTGGGACAGCAATTCATGTTATAATGAACCATCTAAGTGATACAGATGCACAATGGGATGTGAGAACAATCTTTGTAACCAGAAATCCATCACTTGAGAATCAAACAATTAGAAGTAAGAAACAGATCTCTAAATGTTTTCAAAGAGTATATTAGGTATTTTTCTGATGTTGGGATCTGAGTAAATTTATTAAGCAAGAATTTCTTAAATAAACACAAATTCTGTTAACCATAAAATAAAAGAATAACAAAGTTTACCACATAGAAACTAATAATTCATTTTATGAAAAGAAAGTAAAACAAGACTAAACTTTAAAAAAATTTTCCATAATTGCCAAAATGTTAATGTTTAGAGTATATAAGGAACTTCTATAAATCAATACGAAAAACACAAGCAAGGCAAGAGAAAAATGGGGAAAAGATATAGCAGCAAAAAAAGAGAAAACATATGTTGAGTAAACATAAGAGCAGATGCTCAACCTCATTAGTAATCAGGAAAATGTAAATTAAGCCACAGTGTGATACTATTTCACACCTACTTGATTGAAAACATCTAAGAAATATAATAATACTAATTTATTACTTTGAATTTAAAGAGACTCATATATACTTTTTGTAGAAGTGCTAAGTAAAATCTCTCTTGAAAACAATTTTAACATTGATATCCCCTTGTTCTATCAACAATAAATTAATTCCATATGAAATTTAAAGTATGTTTTTCTAATTCTGTGAAGAATGTCAATGGTAGTTTGACGGGAATAGCATTGAATCTGTAAATGACTTTGGGCAGTATGGTCATTTTCACGATACTGATTATTACTATCCATAAGGACAGAAAGTTTTTCCATTTGTTTGTGTCCTCTCTTATTTCGTCGAGCAGTGGTTTGTAGTTCTCCTTGAAGAGGTCCTTTACATCCCTTGTAAGCCGTACTCCTAGGTATTTTATTCTCTTCGTAGTGATTGTGAATGAGAGTTCATTCATGATTTGACTCTCTGCTTGTCTGTTGTTGGTGTAAAAGAATGCTTGTGATTTTTGCACATTGATTTTGTATCCTGAGACTTTCTGAAGTTGCTTATCAGTTTAAGGAGGTTTTAGGCTGAGATGATAATGTACTCTAAAGAAAAAATCATGTTGTCTGCAGAGATGATTTGACTTATTCCCTTCCCATATGAATACTCTTTATTTCTTTCTCTTGCCTTATTGCTCTGGCCAGAACTTAAAACACTATGTTGAATATGAGTAGTGAGAGAAGGCATCCTTGTCTTGTACCAGTTTTCAAAGGGTATGCTACCAGCTTTTGTCCATTCAATAAGATATTGCCTGTGAATTTGTCATAAATAACTCTTATTATTTTGATATATGTTTCATCAGTACCTAGTTTATTGAGAGTTTTTGACATGAAGGGATGTTGAATTTTATCAAAGGCCATTTCTGCATCTATTGAGATAATCATATGGTTTCTGTCTTTGGTTCTGTTTACAGGATAGATTATGTTTATTGATTTGCATACGTTGAACCAGACTTGCATCCCAGGGATGAAGCCTACTTGATTGTCATGGGTAAGTTTTTTGATGTGCTGCTGGGTTCGGTTTGCCAGTATTTTATTGAAAATTTTTGCGTCGATGTTCATCAGGAATATTAACCTGAAGTTTTATTTTTGTGTGTGCGTATCTGCCAGGTTTTGGTAACAGGATGATGCTGGCTTTATAAAATGAGTTAGGGAGGAGTTTCTCCTTTTCAATTGTTTGGAATAGTTTCAGAAGGAATAGTACCAGCTCCTCCTTGTACCTCTGGTAGAATTTGGTTGTGAATTCAACTGGCCCCGGGTTTTTTTTTTTTGTTGGTAGGCTACTAATTACTGCCTCAGTTTCAGAACTTGTTATTGGTCTATTCAGGGATTCGACTTCTTCCTGGTTTAGTCTTGGAAGAATGTATGTGTCCAGGAATTTATCTACTTCTTTTAGATTTTCTGGTTTACTTGCATAGAGGTGTTTATAATATTCTCTGATGGTAGTTCATATTTCTGTGAGGTCAGTGGTGATATCCCCTCCACCATTTTTTACTGTGTCTACCTGAATCTTCTCTCTTATCTTCTTTATTAGTCTAGCTAGTGGTCTATCTATTTTGTTAATTTTTTCAAAAAACCAAATCCTGGATTCATTGAATGTTTGGAGGGTTTTTCATATATGTCTCCTTCAGCTTTGCTCTGATCTTAGTTATTTCTTGCCTTCTGCTAGCTTTTATATGAGTTTTCTCTTGCTTCTCCACCTCCTTTAATTATGATGTTAGGGTGTCGATCTGAGATCTTTCTGGCTTTCTGATGTGGACATTTAGTGCTGTATATGTCCAGTTAACACTGTTTTAGCTGCGTCCCAGATATTCTGGCATGCTGTCTCTTTGTTTTCATTGATTTCAAAGAATTTCTTGATTTCTGCCTTAATTTCATTATTTACCCAGTAGTCATTCTGGAGCAGGTTGTTCAATTTCCATCTAATTGTGTGGTTTTGGGTGAGCATCTTAATACCAAGTTCTAATTAGATTGCACTGTGGTCTGAGAGACTGTTATGATTTCTGTTCTTTTGCATTTGCTGAGGAGTGTTTTACTTCCAATTATGTGGCTGATTTTAGATTAATTGCCATGTGGCAACGAGAAGAATGTATATTCTGTTGATTTGGAGTGGACAGTTCTGTAGATTTTGGAGTGGAGAGAGTTCTGTAGATGTCTATAGAGCTGAGTTCAAGTCCTGAATATCCTCGTTAATTTTCTGACTCGTTGATCTGTCTAACACTGACAGTGGGATGTTACAGTCTCCCACTATTATTGTGTGGGAGTCTAAGTCTCTTTGTATGTACCTAAGAACTTGTTTTATGGATCTGGGTGCTCCTGTATTGGGTGCACATATATTTAGAATAGTTAGCTCTTGTTGTTGAATTGTTCTCTTTATCATAATGCCCTTCTTTGTCTTTTTTGATCTTTGTTGGTTTAAAGTCTGTTTTGACAGTGACTAGGATTGCAACCCCTGCTGTTTTCTTGTTTGTTTGTTTTTTGCTTAATAAATTTTCCTCTATCCCTTTGTTCTGACCCTATGTGTGTCTTTGCACATGAAATGAGTCTCCTGAATACAACACACCAATGGCCTTGACTCTTTATCCAATTTGACAGTCTGCGCCTTTTAATTGAGGCATTTAGCCCATTTACATTTAAGGTTAGTATTGTTGTGTGAATTCGATCCTGTCATCATGATGCTCTCTGGTTATTTTACACACTAGTTGATGCAGTTTCTTCATAGTGTCATTGGTCTTTATATTTTGGTGTGTTTTTGCAGTGGCTGGTACTGGTTTTTCCTTTCCATATTTAGTGCTTCTTTCAGGGGCTGTTCCAAGTCAAGCCTGGTGGTAATGAAATCCCTCAGCTTGTTCTTGTCTGAAAAGGATTTTCTTTCTCCTTTGCTCATGAAGATTAGTTTGGATGGATATGAAATTCTGGGTTGAAAATTCTTTTCTTTAAGAATATTGAATATTGGCCCCCAATCTCTTCTGGCTTGCAGAGTTCCTGCTGAGAAGTCCACTGTTAGTCTGATGGGCTTTTCTTTGTAAATGACCTGGCTTTTCTCTCTGGCTGCCCTTAACATTTTTTCCTTCATTTTGACCTTGGAGAATCTGATGATAACGTGTCTTGGGGTTGGTCTTCTCATGGGGTATCTTAGTGGTGTTCTCTGTATTTCCTGAATTTGCATATTGGCCTGTCTTGCTAGGCTGGGGAAGTTCTCCTGGATAATATCCTGAAGTGTGTTTTCCAGCTTGTTTCCATTCTCCCTGTCTTCTTCAGGTACTCCAATCAATTGTAGGTTCAGTCTTTTTATGAAGTCCCATATTTCTTGGAGGCTCTGTTCATTCATTTTTATTCTTTTTCTCTAATCTTTTTTGCATGTCTTATATCAGCAATGTGCTCTTCAAATTCTTACATCCTTTCTTCTGCTTCATCCATTCAGCTATTGATACTTGCATATGCTTCATGAAGTTCTCGTGCTATGTGTTTCATCATCTTCAGGTCATTTATGTTCCTCTCTAAACTGGTTATTCTAGATAGCAGCTCCTCTAACCTTTTATCAAGGTTCTTAGCTTCCTTGCATTGGGTTAGCTCATGCTCCTTTAGCTCAGGGTAGTTTTTTTATTACCCATCTTGTGAAACCTACTTCTATCTATTCGTCTAGCTCACCCTCCGTCCAATTCTGTGACCTTGCTGGAGAGACATTGTGATCATTTGGAGGAGAAAAGACACTCTCGCCTTTTGGGTTTTCAGCTTTTTTTGTTGTTGATTCTTTCTCATCTTTGTGAGTTTGTCTAGTTTCGATCTTTGTGGCTGCCAACGCTTTGATGGTTTTTTTGGGGCTGGGGGCTTTTATCTTGTCGTTGATGCTGTTACTGTTGCTTTCTGTTTGTTTTTCTTTCAATGGTCATGTCTCTCTTCTGTAGGGCTGCTGGGTTTGCTGGGGGTTCGCTTCAGGCTCTATTCACCTGGTTCACTCTCACTCCTGGAGATGTCACTCAAGGTGGCTGGAGAACAGCAAAGATGAGTGTCTGCTCCTTCTTCTGGGATCTCTGACCTCGAGGGCCACCAACCTGATGCCAGTAGGATCGCTTCTTTATAGGATGTCTGACAACCCCTGTCAGAGGGTCTTACCCAGTTGGGTGAAATGGGAAACAGGACATGTTTAACGAAGCCCCTTGACTGTCCCTTGGTGGAAGGGGTGTGCTTTGCTGGGGGGAAACCCACTCGTCTAGGCTGCCCCTATTCCTCAGAACTACTGGGAGGAAAGGCTAAGTCTGCTGGCCCACAGAGTCTGTGGCCACCCATCCCCTAGTGGATCAGGCCCAGGGAGATCCGGGTTCTGTCCCTGAGCCTCTGGCTGGAGTTACAGGAGTCCTTGCATGGAAGCCCCGCCCAGTGAGGAAGAACGAGACAGGGTCAGGCCTGAAGAGGCAATCTGGCTGCAGTCTTCCACAGCTGGTGTGTTGGGCTGTGGGGGACACATCTTAGAACCAAGCCGTCCAGCTTCCCTGGCTCCAGCAGCGGAAAATCACAACCTGGAGCTATAGAGATGAATGCCTCCCTTCCCATGCCCAGGGAGCTTAGCGTTTTAGGAAATTGTGAGTCCCAATGCTGACTGCTGCCCCTTCCCCAAGAAGCTGAAATGGCTTAGACAGCAAGTAGCTGTAGCTGTGGTGCTGGTCGCCTCTCTCCCTGGGAGCTCAGTAGGCTTAAGAATATTCCAGCTGAGAGGCTGTTGATAATCTGCATGGCTCCCTGGCGTGGGTTTGTGAGTGGGATCTTCTGCTCCATGGTTTACATAGTTCTGTGGTAAAGCATGGTTTCCCAGGCTGGGTAGCACACTCACTCACCACCTCCCTTGGCTGGGTGATGGGGGCTCCCCTGACCACGTGACTCTCAGGTGGGCTGCTACACCAATCTACAGTGTGTAGATTAATTAATAGATTGACTCTATTAATCAATCTATTAATTAATAGATTAATATCTATTAATCCTATAATACTCTTCCTTCCTCTCTGTGGATGGTGCCAGCTTCCTAGTCAGTTCTGATGAGAACCTGGATACCTTGGTTGCTGGTGAAGGATTCACATGCTTATTATGGTTCTTTTCGATGGGAGCCTCTGATTGCTGCTATTTCTAGTTGGCCATCGTTGTCCCCTGCCCCTGCAATATGACACATTTAACTGTAATGATATTAGCAGATGGAGACTTAGATAATCTTGGTTACCAAGAACTAGACATTTCAGGGATAAGGTTCAGTTTTAATCTACTAGGGAAGCCACTATTTAGTTGCTCAGAAGTGAGTTCAGCAGAAGTATTTGGTGCTTGAAAATGGAATCTAGATTCAAAGAGAATAAGAGGGATGACACATATATTTGTTATAGCCTTGGTACCAACCAAAGCAGCATTGACTCTAGATCCTCACATTCATGTTCCTTTTATTACATTTCACAGCAATTGTGAAGAGTAATGTTACTAATAAAGAAGTTAATCTAAGCATTGTAGGGGAGGAAATGTAAGGATGTCTTGGACCCCAGTCAGAGCCACTTCACTGAGCCGTTGTGCCCCTTCTCTGTTTGCTTTGATTGGTGGCTCACAGTTGTCTCTATTAGTTATGGCTCCCAGGGCAGCCAGTCATCCAGTGTCCCTCTGACTGGCACAGAGGTAGAAAGGCTGGTGATGTGCCCTCAAAGATGTTCCAATATTATGGTGCCATTCATGCTCCAGTTACCCTATGAAACTGGGCCACTTCTTGTCTCTAATTAAGATCTCATTCTTTCTTAGTTGTCTAGCCAGTCAGTTTCTCTATTCTGCTTCTAAGAATGCTACCTGAAGAATTACCTTTACAAGAATTCCTCCCTTAGACTTTCCTTGCAAGGGGCCTCAACTGAGTCAATGTTCATATTCCTAAATCATCTCAGATCCCCTGTGATGCTGCATATCTGAAATTGTACATGATCTACAAAGATATGAAAGAAAACTTATCTCAATACTGCAGTATTGGGGCAAGACGTTTTGCCCTCAAAGTTTAGAAAGATTGCCCAACTGTGTTATGAAGTTTATTTCTGTCACAAAGTAGTCTTACATTAATCTGACTTTTCTTACTCTGGCTTTTATTTCTCCATGCTTTTCTTTGACTCAAGTTTGCCAGTGCCATCAAGGTATAGAAATTGCTGTTGTTTTTGTCTTGCACTGCTTTGTTTTTATTTCTTTTCTTTGAATATGCATCTACCTTTCTATGTGCATTCATGAGACTTTTTACCATTTTCCTAGTCCATAAGTATTTTTATTTTAATTAGTGGAGAATTGGTGTTTATTTTCTAAAATCAAAAAAGATTATCTATTAATCCTATAATAGGTTATCATTAACTTTCCATTATATCATTGCTTAATTATTTCATTTTTGTTTATATATTCCCTATCTTCTATAACAAAACTACTTTAAAGATTTTTAAGTTATTACTCATCCAATTTTATATAGCCTCTATCTTAATCTAAACTAGTGTTTAAAACCCTTTAGTTTTCATGACAGTAATTCTGTGTTCTACCTATCTTACATTAATCATAGCTATCATATATTTTTTTTTTTTTTTTTGAGACGGAGTCTCGCTCTGTCGCCCAGGCTGGAGTGCAGTGGCCGGATCTCAGCTCACTGCAAGCTCCGGCTCCCGGGTTCACGCCATTCTCCGGCCTCAGCCTCCGGAATAGCTGGGACTACAGGCGCCCGCCACCTCGCCCGGCTAGTTTTTTGTATTTTTTAGTAGAGACGGGGTTTCACCGGGTTAGCCAGGATGGTCTCGATCTCCTGACCTCGTGATCCGCCCATCTCGGCCTCCCAAAGTGCTGGGATTACAGGCTTGAGCCACTGCGCCCGGCCAGCTATCATATTTTTAAAAAGGTAGTTATGGCTGGGTGCAGTGGCTCACGCCTGTAATCCCAGCACTTTGGGAGGCCGAGGCGGGTGAATCCTGAGCTCAGGAGATCGAGATCATTCTGGCTAACACGGTGAAACCCCATCTCTACTAAAAATACAACAAATTAGGCAGGCATGGTGGCACCCGCCTGTAATCCCAGCTACTTGGGAGGCTGAGGCAGGAGAATCACTTGAACCCGGGAGGTGGAGGTTGCGGTGAGCTGAGATCGCACCACTGCACCCCAGCCTGGGTGACAGAGTGAGACTGTCTCAACAACAACAACAAAAAATAAGTTATTTATAATTTTCTGATCTTATTTTATAAGAACAGGTAAAAATAGTGTGCTTTTCTTTACCTCCTGAGTCTAGGCCAATCTAAAAAAACGCTCACATGGAACTACAATATAAGCATTGACCCTGAGAGTGGCGTTAGTAAAGAACATTTAAACCTGTGGTCAAAGTGCTTGCAAACTCTCCATCTCTAGCAATGCTTGCAATACCAGTCTCAATACCAGGATATCACACCTAGGAAAATGCACATTTTCAGGCTTGATGTATTTAGCTAGACTTGTTGTTAAACAGGGTAGAACAATAAAATGAGAACATGAATGATTCAGTAACACTTGCAACTTACAATACATTACTTCTACCCAATCAAGAAGAGTTAAGAAATGCATGCCATTCACCAACATGATGAATAGGCACAGCAAACAGGTGGAAATGTTTCTCGAGATGTAGTCCCTCCACATGCAAAGTGGAGTTTATGTAAATGTAAATCTCTTGCAGCAATCTTCCTTTATTCATTAATATTGACAAGACATTTCTAAAACTGTCTCTGAAATATTGTGTATATCATGTCTAGACATAATAATTTTAACTGTTTCTTTTTTTATAGTTTTTTTTTTCACTGAGACGGCCCATGTTTGAATATTTTCATATATTTATCTCTGAAAGAAGTTAATTTTACAAGATTCATCATCTTGAAATATGTATTCTCTTGTTACAATTTCTGCTTACTTCTCTGGTTTATTATGAAACTTGAAAACATAAGTGGATAAACAATCTCCAATGTGCACCACCTGTGGAATTATTTCCTTCCCTAAAATATTTCTTCCCCAAAGTCAGTTTCATTGGTCAAGACTATGCATTTCCACTCTCGTTCTTCACAATATACTTCTCTGTACTGTATTTTCAGGAAATTGCAGTGTTTGGATTAATCTAGAAAGAAAAGATGCTAATAATATTAGGAGTGCTTCAAAAAGTATAACTATACTCTCCCCATTTTTCTGAAAACATTTGTTTCCTACTCTTTGTAGTGGGTGTTATTTTAAGTTATGAAATATATTGAAATTAGTCAGGCATGGTGATGTGCACCCGTAGTCCCATTCACTTGGGAGGCTGAGGCAGGAGAATCGCTTGAACCCAGGAGGTGGAGGCAGCAGTGAGTCAAGTTGATGCCACTGCAGTCCAGACTTAGAGATCGGAGTGAAACCTTGGCCGGGCGCGGTGGCTCATGCCTGTAATCCCAGCACTTTGGGAGGCCGAGGCGGGTGGATCACGAGGTCAGGAGATCGAGACTATCCTGGCTAACATGGTGAAACCCCGTCTCTACTAAAAACACAAAAAACTAGCCGGGCGTGGTGGCGGGCGCCTGTAGTCTCAGCTACTCGGGAGGCTGAGGCGGGAGAATGGCGTAAACCCGGGAGGCGGAGCTTGCAGTGAGCCGAGATCACGCCACTGCACTCCAGCCTGGGAGCACAGCGAGACTCCGTCTCAAAAAAAAAAAAAAAAAAAAAAATTAAAAAAAAAAAAGATATTAGTCATTGCAAGAATTTCATTTAAAAGTAAGCCCTTTTTATACGACCTTTTTAAAGGTATTTATACGCATTTTAGTTTTTTGGTTTGTTTGTTTAGAAAGTGTCTTGCTCTGTCACTCAGGCTGGAGTACAATGGCATGATCTTGGCTCACTGCAACCTCCGCTTCCTGGGGTTCAAGCAATTCTCCTGCCTCAGCCTCCTGACTAGCTGAGATTACAGGTGCCCGCCACCATGCCTGGCTAATTTTTTGTATTTTTAGTAGAGATGGGGTTTCACCATTTTGGTCAGGCTGGTCTCGAACTCCTGACCTCCGGTGATCCACCTGCTTCAGCCTCTCAAAGTGCCGGGATTACAGGCGTGAGTCACTGTGCCTGGCCATTTTAAGTTGATTTTTATATTTCTGTTTAAATTATTATGTTTTTTAAATTGGAAAAGAAAATGAAACTTAAAAAAAATATATATATATATATATATTTAAAGACTCTTCTATGACCACAGAGTCAAGTATAAATCCAGCACTCTGATTGAGGCAATCGAATCCAGAGATCTGATTTTAGAAAGCTATGCTTTAAAATGCTATGTTGTCGTCTCTCTTTTCTCTTGGGCTCTCTCTCATTCTTTCTCTCTCTCTTTCTAATTCTATCCTTTGCCTTCCCACTTACCAATCTATCTACATATCTTGTATCTATTCTTCTATCCATCCAATCAACTGATGTATCTATCTTTTATATATGTGTACTTTTTTTTTCTTGTTTCATACTCAACTGATGAAAGTGATGCAATAGTTGAGCAATATAAGTGAAATAACATTGTCGCAGACTTTTATTGAATGGATATTGTGTTGTGAGAATTACAAGAGTATCGAAAAGGCCATACACAAAATCTAGAACAGTTGCCTGTGTTTAGAAAAGAATACATTTCCTTGTAATTGTGATCATTCTAAAGCAACATTTCACACACACACACTCAAGAGCAAACTTTCACCCATGCAATGTTTGATGTACAAGCATATAAAAGTTACCTGTATAACAAATGTTTTCATCCAAGGAGAAAGTCTACCAGCACACTTGAAATATGGTCTACACAAGTGAAATGTACAATACATACATGTTAGTTGAATTAGCACTCATAGAAAGCATATATACTACAAAGTAGAGTAAATGAAATAAATGTCATACATCAAGTAACGTCAAATACATTGGTCTGAATGATTTCTATATGTCTGGTTCAACTTTGTTTACTTGTGTTGGTTTTAACTATAAATCCCAAAATAAATTTGCCTATTACTCACTGATTTTATGGAAATTGTAAGTTGCTTATTTAAGGACATTAAAAATTCTTTTTAGCAGTACGCCCTCTTTATTTTTTACTGTGAAGTTGTGTTAATTTCAGAGACGTTAACATTACCAATGAAACAACTATTTTAATTAATATAAGGTAAACATTACTATAGATAAGCTCTATATCTATATATGTGGTTGTATAATGTGTGTTGTTATGTACATGCCGATGTGTATATATCTATATATTATATATATATGATGCTAACTCTAGCCTTATAAACTTTTTTACGTTTCAAACAAAAATCATAAGGTATACTTGATGTAACTTGACATTTTATTTCAGAAAAATATTATAAAAAGAAAAGAAATCCCTAAAAGAGAAGGAGTACCAAGAAGGACTCAACTGCTGAAGTAGGTCAAGGGCAATTAAATTGCCTGCTTAATATGCCTGCTCACAATTCGATGATTTCTGTAAATTTTATTTTTATAAAGTTCCTTTGAAAATATTGTTCTTTTGCTTTGATAAGCTTTTAAGACACATTCACACACGTCTTATTACCTGTCAGCCATTTTCCTTCATTATAAATGTCATTTTGTTAGGGTCTTGATTTAATTATAGACTCTTGTTTGCTAGGACAACTGACCAACTGAAGAATCCCTACTGCTTTATTCAATAGAAGTAGCTCCTGGAGTTTTGGCTTTAATTCACTCCATTTTCCCTAGTTCATGAAGTGTGAAAACTTATATTTTATTCAGTATTTTTCTTGGCTCTCTGATTGAATCAGTTTCCAAGGAATGAGACATATGTGTGAGTTATATCTCCTTTACAAATATTCTTTCTTGCGAGGAATTACTTTTTAATTGCCAATATGGAGATTGTCAAGGCTAAGTACTCATGTATGCCTACTGTGAAAATGTGTTTTATTGAATGGCCTTAAATCTTAATGTTTCCTGTTATAAAAATCCATAAGGAAAGAATATTGCAAAAGATTTTTAAAATTTTTTAAATGTGTATATTTGTAAGGTTAATTTAATTAATCGTTGTCAGTAAAATAATCTTGACACCTAAAGGACTTTTTAATAAACACGTTGACAGAGTTGTTTCTTCTGCTATGCAGCCTGTCTTCTGCACCGTATTGATTTTAAGGTCCTTAGATGTGGGAATTTGTTTTGGACAATATTGAATAGAAGGCCCTTGAAGAGTATAATAGGGGTGTGTGGTGGGGGAAAATTAGTATTTCACTTTTCTTAATAACCATTGTTGGACCGTGCACCCAAGCACTACAACAATGGTTCTGCATCCACAGCCCACAATGGGATTCAACCTATGAACTTTGTAGGGGAACAAAAAAAGTTAAATCTTTATGTTCACTAATGTATCTAACTGAAATTTAGTACATCTTAGATAGACGTAAACAATACAAAGTAGTATTAGAGTGACTGGCCTATCTTGTCACCAATTAAAATTTTGTATATTTTCATATCACATTACCTTGCTGCAGATATATTGAGATATGTTGACTGGAGAATAATTCTCTGGGTGACCTTAGACCAACCCATTTCTCCCCATTTTCTCACTTACTCAAGAACGATTGTAGAATGTGCTGTGAATGCAATGTCCTGAGATAAGAAAGAACTGTCTGGAACAGCCTGGTCTCTTTCCCAGTCCTTCCCTAGAAACAGAATGTCCTTCAATGCTTTAACTCAGTGATCCATGGAACTCTGGGGTTATAAAACCCATTATGTGCTGGTTTCCGGGGCCTCTCAGGCATGGTACAATTAAGGTATGCACAGATAAGATTCTATCCACCCTGGGCAGCTTTCCTGAGCCATGGCAGGCTAGCTTACAAGCAATACTAGGCTTCTGTTGTCTCTTTCTGTCTATTTATAAGTAATACATCTACTTCCTATAACTCGTTATGTATAGGTGTTCTATCGCATCGAACGAAAGCAAGTTGGGAACCAGTGCAGAGTGAACCTGCTTCACATTTACAAGCAAAACTACCACGATATTTTGCTACTTATGAGTCCAGCCTTAAGATTTAATCATTTGATGTATCAATATGATCACATACATAACTGAATTTTATAGTCTCTATAGTTTGACTAATATGTTTCAAAATAATTAAATTTATTTGTAATCCTAAGTATTTTATTTTACAAATGTATAAAAATTATAGTGAGCACACAGGCAACAAAGGCAAAAATAGGCTAATGAGGCCTCATCAAACTTAAAAGTTTTCATTTGTCAAAGGATATCATGAACAGAGTAAAAAGAGAACCCATGAAGTGGGAGAAAATATTTGCAAATCACATAACTGATAAGAGGTTAATATCTAGCATATGTAAAGAACTCCTACAATTCAAGAACAAAAGTTCAAGTAATCCAATTAAAAGTGGGCAAGAAACTTGGATAAGCATTTCTCCAAAGATGATATGCAAAGTCGAGCAAACATGAAAAGATCCTCAGTATCACTAATCATCAGAGAAATTCATTTTGTTGTGAGATATCACCACACATCCATTGGGATAGAAACTATCGAAAACAAACAAAACCAGGAAGTAACATGTGTGTTAGCAGGGATATGGACAAGTTGAAACCCTTGTGCATTGTTGGTTGGATTGTACAATGGTGCAAACTTTATGGAGAACAGTACTGACTTCCTTCAAAAAATTACAAATGTCAATATCGTATGATATTCAGCGATCACACTTCTGGGTATTTACCCCCAAAAAAGTGAGGTTCTCAAAGAGATCTTTGTACATGTATGTTCATAGCAACACTATTTACAGTGTAGATATAGAAAGCATAATAGTTGTTACCAGGGGCTGGGGACAGGGGGAAAGGAGTTTCGTTGTTTAATCCATACAGAGTTTCAATTCTACATGATAAAAACGTTCTGGAGATCTCAACACTACTAAACTGTACACTTAAAAGTGGAAAATTGTATGATACGTATGTTTTACTTCAGTAAAAATCATATACTGAGAACGAGTCTGTAAGCTTCACTGGATTTTCCCAGTCTTTAGTGTGAAAATGGTTACAAATCCCTACACTAGAGGAATATTGGAGAAGCCTGATTTGCCCCTTCATACTGATTCTCTCAGAGCAATTTATTAATTTGTAATCTTTTGAGATGAATCATCATGCAATTCTTCAGTTTATGAAAGTATCTCTGCACAGCCTAGCATTTTGAAAGGAAAATAAAATAATAAATAGTGTTCCTAGCCAACAGTTACCTGAATTTAGTTGAGACTGCCATGTGTACATATTTGAAAAAGATTTGGGAATAATCAGAAAGAAAACCCTCTATCTCCTTCCTCACAAATTATCTACAGCTCCTAGTATTTTCTTCATAATTTCCAGATTTACATAAAAATTATGAAAATCTAGTTAACTCACCTTTAAAGGAGAATAAGATCTTATCTTGTAGACAATAAGTGCCAGATATGGAGATAAATGATCTGATTATCTTATTAGAATTGAATTTTTGTGGCTGAGTTTTTGAATAAACCAAGACTTACAATATTCCTGTAGCCTATAAAGCACATTGACTACTGATTCTTTCCTGCTTCTGAAAAAGGCACAAATTGAGAGGGAAGTTTATATGTTCCATCTCAGATACAAGCAATAACTTGCCATATAAGAGAGACTGATGGTAATTATCTCCACATCCCTACAGTACTATTATTAATGATAATGGTGACTCAAATTGGAAGCCCTTTGAATATGAGTAAGCGGTTGTAAAAGCTGAAATTTCTACCTAATGAATTCACATGTAATCACTTACACTTACAGAACTTTCCAAAGGATGGAACTGGCCATTGCAGAGAATTTATTCAATTGGATTTGGCTTTTTGATTTTATGTTTGAGAACTAATTTTGTATAGAAGTGCTCATTAAAAGAAAAAGTTAACAGAATAATATACTGGAGACATTTCTGGAAAGATAATATATAATCATAAGTAGTCTTTTGCCTATTGTTTTATTAAAGCCATTCTAGTGTTTGAGAGATGGTGTTTTCTTGTTTTCATGTGCATTTTCATAGTGGATAGTGATGTTGGGCATTTTTTTTATATGATTATTAGCCATATATAAGTTTTCTTTGAAGAAAGAGATATTCAAATCCACTATACTTTTTGATTTATTTTGTTTTACTTTTTTAAAATTAGGGATTTTCTATTCATATTATGATTTGAAATCATTCAGGACTTTGTTTCTTTCGATGTTTATAATTCTTTAACCATTTCAGAACTGACTGATGCATTTATAATGCTACAACAGAATCTTATTAGGTGATTGTATTGCGTATAGGGTGGCCATAACAAAGTACCACAGACAGAGTGGTTTAAACAACAGGAATTTTTCATCACAATTCCGGAGGCAGGAAGTCTGAGATGAAGGTGTGGGAAGGGTTGGTTTCTTCTGAGGCCTCCCTTCTTGGCTTGTAGGTGGCCATCTTGTCCCTGTGATTTATTTTGTTAGTGATTGCTCTAGGAACAACAATACGAACCTGAAATTACAGCATTCAATTTAAGAATAATAGTAGCTTTAATTCTTTAAGCTATAGAGAATTTGCTTCAATACAGCTCCATTTCATCTTCCTCACCTTTTGGCTATGATTGTGACACACAGGTATATCTCTGAGATATTGAGGCTTTGGTTGGACACCACTGCAATAAAGATATCATAATAAAGCATGTCACACCAAGGTTTTTGTTTTTTAGTGCACATCAAAGTTATTTTTACATTATAATGTATTCTATTAACTATGCAAGCATTATATCCAGAACAATCAATGTACATACCTTAATTGAAAAATATTTTATTGCTAAAAAATCTCTCACTTTGTGCAGACACACAAATCTCTTACTTGGTGCAGACACACAAAATAAGCACATGCTGTTGGAAAATTGTGTTGATAGACTTGCTCTCCACAAGTTTGCCATAAACTTTCAACTTGTGGAAAAAACAACACACAATATATTTAAAACACAACAAAACATAGCACAATATGAGTTATGCCTGTGCATTGCATCTATGTATGTTATACACTTATTTTTAAAATAAGTATTTTATACAATCTAATATTTATAAAGAATGTAAAAGAAGTATATGGACTTATATATTTACCTAAATATTTGTATTTTTGGTGCTTACTCTGTATTTGCATATACTTGTATTATTACCTGGTGATAATATTTCCCAATTTGTTGAATACCTTTGGTTGATTTTAATAGCCCTGAAATGATTCCTAAAATGATAACATTTTAAAATAAGTTTTTATTGGACCTAGGTTATAAATAGTGATGAATATTTACCTTGGAATTCTTAAGGAAATGTGAAATATTCCCTAAGAAATAAATGAAATTTATTTCCCATGTAGAACAAAATATGTTAATACCATAACCACAAAGGTATACATGGATAGTGCTATTGTCAATAGTGCCACCATTTACAATACAGTCTTAATGTAGTAAGATTTGCCTTTATTCTAGCAATGGTGATTGTATTCTCTCACTGAAGTATTTAAACAAAGGGGGCCTTCATCCCTGGTGTCTACTTTTGATGTGTCACTTCTCAGAGGCAAAACGTTTTACCTGTAGTACAGAGATATGGATGACTAACTTGAAGAGTTAAGAAACAAAAGTGGAAATCTTTCCTCTAACCAGACCCAAGGTTATTTGATAGTGGCACATGTTAGAGAAAGAAATGAGCTCACTAAAAAAAAATGCCAATCTATTTTCAAAAACATAAAGTGTGAGTTATTTTAGTGAAGCTTATTGTGCAAAAATGCTTAGTAACATGAATACTTAGTAGTACATTCTTTCAAATGTATTGTGCTATTAAATGTAACAGATTAGAATCATAATTTCTACATATCATTAAAAAGCAGCTGTTGTATTTATTTTCCGACACCAAATTCTTCTCATAAATATACAACATTTATTTAAAATCTGGCATACTTATTCAGAAACTGTTCATTGCATCATTAATTTTCAAACTATAACCTGAAGGTTATTAGATTTTTCATTGTTACTATTGTGAATGTTATGTTTAGAAAAGTCATATGTCGAAAATATTTTATAAATGTAGATGGTGCCCGAAGATTATAACAAATATATTGTGACCAAAACTTTAGCATCTTAAGGATCTATGTTATTACCTATCATCAATTTCAAGTAACAATTGAATTAATAAATAAAATTAAAAGAAACATGTTACTGAGATATGACTACAACAAAAGATTCCATTTTAGAGGGGAAGTTGAGTGTAAGTAATTGCTGGACAGCAGACTGCATTCTCTCCTACAGAAATTATCTTTAACAGGCAGGAATTTCTCAGTGATCAAGAATAGTTTCCACATAGAGTAGCCACAAAAGGAAAGCACAGCTCATTAAAATATTAATAACATAACAAGAGGTAAATGTATTCATGAGAATATTAAAAATGTGAAACAATAGCATTTTTACATGCAGATCAGTGTTTACATCCAAATAAGGCTAATCATGTGTTAAATATTGTAAAATATATTTAAGTAATAGACATATGAGCATTAAAAAGTGAGATAATGTCAGAAATTGGCAAATAACCTGATCATATAGAGATAACAAACCAGGGTAAGTCTGAGAGATATTTAGAAAGCAGTTCATAGTCCAATCTGATTTCTACTTTTTGGAAACTCAGTTTGTCAACTTTCTAGGTATTGACAGAAAAGGGGGAGAGTAGAATTCAGGAGAGCAGACAGAAGACCACTGGGATAGACAAGGGGCAATCTTGCTTAAATTTAGGATTGCAGGTGGAGAAAAACGGTTGGATTGAAAATATGATTTGAATATAGAACTTTCTGATAGGTTAAATACTGGGATTTATATCACAGTATTAGAAAAAGAAAGATGTCATGACAGAATCATAGGTTTTTGGTTTTAGCCACAGGGTCAACTGATGGTATCAGTTGCTACAACAGAAAATACCAAAGAACAAGACAGACTAGGGAGAAAAGATTCTAAGCCAATTGTTATTGCCTTGTTAACTTTGAGATGCTTCTTGGCATCTAAACTGAAATTTTGAAGATTTTTAAAGATATTTAAGCTGAGTTTATGGAAGAGGTGTATGCACCAGTGGCTTTATATTTAAAGACATGAAGAGATATGGGGTCATACTGAGAGTGAATGTATTTAGAGAAGAGCAAAGGACTGAGTCTTGTGTCGCATTATTTAACCACTCACCAATTGGTTAAAAAATGAGAATTCACCAAAGGAAAGTGGGGAAGACATTTAAAGGTCATCATTGACCTTCCCTCAAGGAACGTACATTTATAAAGACAGATATATACTTTCATTACTATAATAGGAGGAAGCTTTGATAAGTGCATCAGTTGCTGTATGTAAAAATAAAGTCCTACTACATTCAGATAAGAAACATGGCCAGGCAAGATGGCTTATGCCTTTAATCTCAGCTGTTTGGGAAGCCAAGTGGAAAGATTGCTTGAGGCCAGGAGTTCAAGACCAACCTGGATAACATAAGAAGATCCTGTCTCTATAAAAAAATTAAAAATTGGCTGAGCATGATGGCATATGCCTGTACTTGTAAATACTCTTGAGGCTGATGTGAGAGGATTGTTGATGCCCGGGAGTTTGAGACTGCAGTAAGCTAGGATTACACTATTACACTCCAGTTTGGACAACAAAGGCAGACCTTGTCTCTGAAACAACAACCAAAAGAAAACAAAAAGAAAAAAGAAAAGAAAGATAACTTTTAGCCAGGGATAATTTAGAGTTTTCTTGAAATTTCTGTTCCACCCCTTCTCTTCTTTCAAATAATCTGTTCTTTCAAGAGTTTCAAATGAATGAACAATGTGTCAATGAATGCACCACTGTCCCTCATAATCTCCTTTCTCCATTCAGTGTTGGCTGGTGCAGTGTAGTTACTTCTTACACATGGTCAAGCCAGTCATTGACTAGACAGTGTCCTGTGGCTTTGCATGGAAATAAATTAAGATGTATCCCAGTTAACTGAACCAATGAGTAAAACAGAATGATGAAGAAAAGTAGAGTAGAGTGGATTTATGTTAATTTCAGATGTTGATGTTATATTGCATGGTCTCCTCCTGTTGTTTTCAGGAGTACCCTGATTCCTACCTTTTCTCTGTCTGGCTTTTCATTTATTTCTGTAACTCCATGACATCTGTCTGCCTCTCTATGTCTTCTTTTTTTCATTGGATAATTTGACGTTCTATATCCCCTATATCAAAATGAATCCAGTCATGAACAGGGATGAAAACAAATCTTATTAAAGAAAAAACAATTGAGCTGGGACATAAAGATTGAATAAAATTTTAGCTTGCAAATATCATGATGTATAAATTACTTCATCCTATCTCATGATGACAATTTGGATTTACACAATTTTTTAAACTCTGGCAGAAGATTAGATAATCATTTAAGTCAGATGGTCAGATTCTAGTTTAGACACCTGGGTAAAAATAAACCCTCTAACCCTCTCTTTTCAGTCAAGTAAGTTAGACTTAAAATGTCAGAATGTATTTTGTTCCTAGTCAAGTGCTTCAATCATTACCACTCATCACATCTACCACTATGTAAATCTACTCATCTCTTCACTTGCATAAGTTCCTTATACGCAAATTGATTTGTATTTATTTCATTCATAAAAAAGCTACTTACACTCATTTTCTGCCTAGAATAATTTGCACTATAACCCATGTTGATCTACCATTATTTCTGCAAATATTATATGCATGTATTTCTCTTTCAGACACTCGGCCCTGATGCTTTCTTTGTGGGGGTTTTCCTTTTTCCTCTTGGATTTTCACTAAAAGTAGTTATAATATTGGCTGTGTTCTTATTTGTCTGTGCCACTTCCAGATCATCAATCTATGATTCTTTCTTTATTAATATTTATACTTCATATCTTGTGTCTCACCCTTTTAAATTACCTTAGCCATCTATTGTCTTGTATGACCCTGTCAAGATGTATACATAAAGATGTATAAGCTTTTTCTTTACTCGACCCTGGAAATCATCTTCAGTGATGTTAACATCTATATCGAGGATTCTTCTAAGTCTTTGATTTTAAGATTCTTCAAACTTTTTAAGAAGACAGAATTTTATCCTCCTTCTAGATCATCATGATCTTAACTGTTACATGGTAAATTATGTCTCATTCCTCTTTTTCCTACAATATTAATACTATCTGTCATATCCCTTATTCCAACTCCTACCTATACACTAAACTTGCTTTTGTTTCAAAATGATTCACTAATCAATCATATTCTCTGACTTTGCCAATGATTTTAGGCCACTTATTCATTGTGTTTTTTCCTAAGTTGCATAGACATTAAAATATAAATGTTAAGTAAAAGAGTATGAAAAAAAAAAAGCTCTATGGAGAAAAATTATCCTAATACAATCAAACCTATGCTTCTTCAATGCAGACAGCCCAGTCCCAAAAAAGCACCTGAAGCTTGTTTTAGCTTTCATTCTTCTTGTGGTAAGAATACGTCAAAGAAAATGAAAAAGATCCTCAAAGCAATGAATCCAAGGAAATAATTTCATAAGTTGCAAGATACTGTGTCTTCTGTACATAATACATCAAAAGTACAAGGTTTTTCTAGGGATAAACTGGAGCTGTCTTCAGAGCTAGGCTTCTTCATCAGGGATGCCTGAATAGCTCACATGGACAAAGTAGAATACCAGAGGGACACTTGGTTTTGTGCCTGCAGCAGGTATTTTTTTATCTAGCTATACTTTATTCCAAACTCCATATATTCACTCATCTCTGTGTCTCGACTTCTGTTGACCAATGGAACTTCTTGTGAGGATAGATATATTTTACATCTTCATTGTACTATGGTAACCACCAGGCCAATATGGCTATTAAATGAATAAATGCAGCTAGTGGACTGAAGAACTGGATTTTTTGTTTTATTTAACTTAAACTCAAATAGCCACATGTAGCTAGCAGTTGCAGTAGACAGAAAAGCTCTAGAGGTATTCATTGAATTTTTTTGACATAAACTGAGGACTTTAAAAAGACGCTCAGTGCTACCAGATGTTATTTTTTCTGCCAGGCATTTTACGCCTTCACCTATATATGTGGCCTTTTGTATTTTCTAACAAGTTCAGATCTTGTCTATCAAAAACAAGCAAAAATAATCAACAATAAAAAATTCAACTTTACCTTGACTCTGCTTTTAGCAGTATTCTTTTTTTTTTTTTTTTAAACTTTTCAGTTCCAGGGTACAAGTGCAGATTCGTTACAGAGGGAAACTTGTGTCATGGGTGTTTGTTGAACAGATTATTTCATCACTCAGGTATTAATCCTAGTACTCATTAGTTACTTTTCCTAATCCTCTCCCTCCTCCCACTCTTCACCCTCTTAAAGGCTCCAGTATGTGTTGCTGTCCTTTGTGTGTTCATGTGTTCTCATCATTTAGCCCCAACTTGTAAGAGGGAAAATGTCGTATTAGGTTTTCTGTTCCCGTGTTAGTTTGCGAAGGGTAATGACTTCCGGCTCCATCCATGTCTCTGCAAAAGATATAATATCAGCTGGGCGTGGTGGCTCACGCCTGTAATCCCAGCACTTTGGGAGGCTGAGGTGGGCAGATCACCTGAGGTCGGGAATTCGACACCAGCCTGGCCAGTGTGGAGAAATCCCGTCTCTACTAAAAATACAAAAATTAGCCGGGTGTGGTAGCACACGCCTGTGGTCCCAGCTGCTCAGGAGGCTGAGGCAGGAGACTTACTTGAACCTAGGAGGCAGAGGTTGTGGTGAGCCAATATCATGCTGCTGTACTCCAGCCTGGGTGACACAGCAAGACTCCATCTCAAAAAAAAAAAAAAAAAAAAAAAAAAGACTTCATATCATTCTTTTCATGGCTGCATAGTATTCCATGGTGTATATATTCTTACTTTCTGGTGCAACTTTTAAAAAATTTGACTTCTGACCAAATCTTTATCACACTGCAATCTGGATTTTACACTAGTGTATTTTGTATTTCTAAAATATCTTAGAATTTATTTGTATAATATATTGGCAATCTAGATGAATGAGATATTGTTTATGCCTCTGAAGAGGAAAGTGGTGATCTAAAGAGATAAGACAAATTTCCTTGGGACTCCATATGTTTGATTTTGAGTATCTGATATTATTATTATTCTGTGAAATCTAAGTCTGTCTGAAATTCTGTGTCAGCTTCTGAGCATTGAACTTTTATTCTTTTTGTTACATATCTTAAAGTTACTTTGAAAGATGTTAGATATAAAATATTTACAGTTATTATGACTTAATTTTGTATTATGAATACTGATTATGCATAATAAAAAGGGTGGTATAGAACTTATTTTACCTATTTGGCTCTTAATGTATGTTGATATGATTACAATAGGCATCCCAACCCATCAATGATAGGCTTAATAAAGAAAAGGTGATATATATACACCATGGAATACTATGCAGCCATTAAAAGGAATGAGATCGTGGTCTTTGCAGGGATATGGATGAAGCTGGAAGACATCATCCTCAGCAAGCTAACACAGAAACAGAAAAATCAAACACCATGTGTTCTCACTTGTAAGTGGGAGTTGAACATTGAGAACACATGGACACTAAGGGGGACAACACACACCAGGACCTGTTAGGGTTGGGTGGTGAGGGGAGAGAACGTAAAAGATGGGTCAATCGGTGCAGCAAACCACCATGGCACACGTATACCTATGTAACAAACCTGCATGTTCTGTACACGTATCCCGGTTTTTAATTTTAGAAGAAATCAAGAAAAAACAATAATGAAAATGAAAATTAAAAAAAATAATAATCATTACAAAATTTAAAATTAACCTTGAATAGACAAAGTAAAGCATTCCAAGCCGAGAAAACTGCATAGGGATATGAGGATAGGAGAAGTATATATATACATACATATACACACTCACATACACACACACACACACACACATATATAGTGGAAGTTTATGCATATGAGCAAAATGAAAATTTAGACAGGAAAGATACCTTTGCAAATTTAAGACCCAATTAGTGCTTTTTAAATTTCCTAAGCTTAATATGAAAATTATTAATTATGTTATTCTATGTAGGATAAGAGGCAGATTTTAAATCAGAAGGACTAGGTCTGAGTCTTGGGTATGTTTTGATTAGTTGTATGATTGCGGGCATTTCCTCATTAGCAAAATATAAACTATAATAATGTCTGGCAAACCCATGCTGCATTATTGCTGCCAGGATCATATTGCTGTGGCATTGAGGTGCAATGCGCATCTCCTCCTCTTTGATGATTTCACTGATAATGTGGATTTAAACATCTCTAACAAACTGGGAAACGTAGTAAGGCTTTATATAGATGGCACTTCTCCCCATACCTCCTAAAATGTTTTCTTGATACTTTTTGGAGAGAGAAATTGGGCCTGATGCTGAAGGAGAACTCTTCTATCCACTGCAAGTCCACTTACATGAACAGCTAAATAAATGGATGGGATTCTTAAGGACTGTATGTAGAGAGCAAGGTTAACCAATCTGTGCTTGCTGCATGAGGTCAGAAAATGCAAAAAGAGAATGAGGAAATTTAAGCTGGGTCCCTCTCTTTAATTCAGAGTTTCTTCCCACTTTTCAGTGAATAAGCAATGATGAGTGTTAGGCTGTTTATTCAGATACCCTCATGCCATTGCAGAAGCTAGTAGAGGAAGAATACAAGGAAAAAAGTGTCTCCCAGCCTGTGGAAAGAGGATGGCTATTTCATCCACTAAAGGTATTAAGCAGACATGTGAATGAAAGAGTCTGTCATTCCCAAATATGGCTAAAATAATGTAAAATTCTAGAAATTTAAAATTACTAAGATATTCATTTATTATTTGATAATACATAATCAAAAATAATATAATCATAGAACTTATAGCAAGAAGAAATATATATCATATCATAGAAAGAAGAAATTGTACTTACCTCTTAAAAGAAGGGCTAGAAAATATCTTGAAAAACAGGCAAAGTTATATCGCAGGGACAAACATGAGAAAATCCAAATGGAAAGCACTGTCTTGTAAGCACACCAGTTCAAGTATTCACTTTTCCCCAACATACATGGATGACATTTGCTAAGTCAATCAGTGCTCTGAGTTTTAATTTTTTGTTATTAAAATGAGAGTATTATACATTACTATATCTGAGTATAAATCTCTCTCTGTTTCCATTGAAAATCCCTAAGCTTGCAGCTGTTTCAATAGCTGAAAATGTCTCCAAGTACCCTAAATAATGACAAATATTTGATTAAGCAGTAGAGATCACACTGCATATTTCTTTCTTCTATTTCTGCAATAAGAACATGTTTGTTAATGACTATGGGCAATCTTGAAGAGAAAAGAAGTTAGTAGAAGGAAAACTGCAGAAACAAGCAAGACAGAAAAAAATGTAGACAAAGTCGATACCACTGGTGTCAATGGGAAAGGGAGTATGGCCTAAAACTTTCTTTATCTCACCAGTTGACAGCACTGCTTTATGCAGCCCAGTAAGACTTTAGAAATGACTAAATTAATACCTATTTTTATAACTTCTAATATTTATAATATAATTTATAATATCTATTTTTATAATTTTTATAAATTCTTGATATTACCTATTTTATGTAGCATAAGAATCTATACAGCAGGTTCTCAAATATCTCCAAGTAACTGGGTTTTCTCCCACATCCCAATGGTGTACGGTTTAAGTGAATTTGTATGTCTACATCGTCCCAGTAGGAGTGAATGTCTGTGTGTGTGTACCTGAGATGAGATGATGTCTTGTCCAATGCTGGTTTCCACCTTGTGTCCTGAGCTGTTGGGATAGGCTCCTGCGACCCGTGACCCTGAAGGAGAATAAATGGATTGAATAAAAGAATGATGGGTATAAATGATTGTAAAATAAAAATTTGTAAAGTAGATTATAAGTACACAAGTGCACCCTAATAAACAAGGTAGAATCAAAGCACACAGTGAACACACGATGTTTGTGATTATTTTTGAATTGAGTACTGGCAGGAGACGCTCCTGATAATTTTCATTTTCCAAACATTTATTCTTGGTTTTAACCCACCACCACTAAAACCACAGTCACTGACTGATTCACCGAACACAGGGTATATAATTATCATACTTGTTTGTATTAATCTTTCTCAAGTATATATAGCTCACATTTATTTTACACTTTATATTGGGAGGACTGGAGGTATTTATTTAGAAGTTTGGGGATGTTTTTGTGACCACAGACATACTGTAGGGTCTTAACTCTTGTTTATATCTATTAACCTATGGTAAAATTGGTTTTCTTATATGTCATTTTGCTTAAAGCTGTGGTTTCCAAAAAACTATGGATCATGTTAAGTGAGGACTTAATGTATTTCAACACTGCCTGGGTACAGATGTTGAAGTTGAGTGAGTGGGGATTATACAAAACTAATACAAAAGCTATAAATTCAGTGTTCAACATAAATTTGGCTGGGCGAGGTGGCTCATGCCTGTAATCCCAGTACTTGGGAGGCCGAGGCAGGAGAATCGCTTTGAGCTCAGGAGTTCAAAACTAGCCTGCCAAAGTGCCAAAACCCTATTAGTTCATTTTCACACTGCTATAAAGCACTGCCTGAGACTGGGTAATTTATAAAGGAAAGAGGTTTAATTGACTCATAGTTCAGCATGGATCAGGAGCCTTAGGAAACTTACAATCATGGCAGAAGGCTAAGGGGAATCAAGGCACCTTCTTCACAAGGCAGCAGGAAGGAGACTAGCCGAGTGAAGGGAGAAGAGGCCCTTATAAAACCATCAGAATTCATGAGAACTCACTTATTATCACAAGGCCAGCATAAGGACAGCATACAGGAAACTGTCCCCATGATTCAATTACCTTCACCTGGTCTGTCCCTTGACATGTGGGGATTATGGGGATTACAATTCAAGATGAAATTTGGGTGGGAACATAAAGCCTCATCATATCACCCTGTCTCTACAAGAATTCAAAAATTAGCCAGTTGTGGTGGTGCGAGCCTGTGGTCCCAACTACTAGGGAGGCTGAGGCTAGAGAATCACTTGTGCCCCGGAAGTGGAGGTTGCAGTGAGCTGAGGTCACACCATTGCACTCCAGCCTTGGTGACAGAGTGAGACCCTGTCTCAAAACAAACAAACAAACAAAACCCACACACACATGAAGTCACCGGAAAAACTGGATGCTATGTAACTTTTCAAGTCATTTGCTAATTTTTTCTATAATTTATTTGTTATAAGTGATACAAAATCATTAAAAGTATGTTTGCCAGATTTGACTTCCTGGTCATTTTATTGTAAATATTCAGAAATGATTTCCCTGTTTACTAAATTTCTTGCAATCATTCAACTTATTAAAATAACAAATCTGGAACGCATGCAATATGGTAAACATTTTGTATGTTACTTAGGGCATACAGACAGCAGATTTCATTAGTGGCAGAGAAAGAAATAGAATAAAAGGGAACAAAACTTGACAATGTAGGAAACCCAGATTATATCCTTTATAATCACTAGTCCAAAAAATGTCCAAATCTGAAGATTCCATTGAAAATATTTTATTAATTAGATGTGGAGAATCAGTTAAATGTGTAAAAAATAGAGAATTTTCAATATGACCAGTTTATGTTGCTAAACCTATTCTTATAGCTGAGTTTAGTTCTTCTTGGAGAAATGACCTGAGGGCCCAAAATTGTATCTCAGTGAACTACAAAATTGTTATTGTTGCCCAAAGTGTTATAGTATCACATTTTCATGTTAAAATTTCTTCTTTTGGAAGATATTTGTTCCCTGTTACCTCTTAAATGTTCTATTAACATGACTCTCTTTTTAAAATTAATCACAGTTCAAAATCCTGCACCTGGTTAGATTTATTAGATTAACAAAATATCTTATTTTAACGTGAGCAAATTAGCTCAGAGTCTCTTTTTCAATCTTTTCACTGATTGACTGCTTAAATCTAATTACAGAGCTATGCCTTTACTTGGCATGACCATATAAAAGCTTATCCTGAACCCCTTAACAAATAAATCCAATACATAATGACCATAAAATATCACCCATTTCCTGTGACCTTACCTTTTGCAAGGCAGATCAGGAGGTAGAAATAAATAATATAATGAGACTAGAGTCCTCATTAAGTAAAGCTACAGTTCAGTTTATTCAATTTTCATATGCATTTATACAAAGTTATGTGAAAATGAGAACCGCCAAATCTTACTTTCATTGTTTTCGCATACAGCATTTCTGTTCATATATAGAAGGAGCTCCTGATTTTAAAAATACTCCATGTAATTAGCAGGCATTTAATCACACTCATACATAAAGTATGAGTAAGTAATTGAATAAACACCAAAGTTAGGTGTAGTGGGTTGAGATTCCACTTGTCAGCCATAACAGAGAAAGCCTATGATATTTCATGATAAATTTGCACGTACTGTCTTGTGTTTTGGGGGCCAGGAATCCTTTGTCATTACAGGGGTCTGCTGCTTGAAGGATTATCTGATAGACTGGTGAGCAAAACAGACATACAATATTAGAAACCATAGCTACGTTTGCAGCTGCTAAGATTTCCTTTAAAGGTAAATGGGTTTCTCATCTCCCATATAAACTCCCTAGAGAACTATCATATTTAAATTTTTATATTTTATAAATTGCTATGTCAAATTTCAATTTAACAAGATTTTTAATATACCTCACTGAATATTTTACTCTAGTGACGCCAATAAATAGCAATATGATCATTTGAATGAAGGAGACTGTTTTTCCACTTAAGCTTTCTACTTGTATCTACTTTTGTCATTTTATATTATTTGATCATAAAATTATTTAATAACCCTCAATAGCCTTCAAGGGAAAGTTGAAACTTCTAAATTAGTGCTTATGGTGAATAGCGATGTGACATCTACCCAATTCTAGTTTAAATTCTACTATTCACTCTCTTTCTCTGGAGTAAGTGTACCACTTACTCCAAAGAAAGCAATCAACTTATGCTTACTTGAATGTAAATGGTCATTTACATTTATCCATAGCTTAACTTCTATCATATGTAACTATTCAGGACATGCCTGGCACCAAATTAAAATAAGTTTTTGGGGTGCTGTGGCTCATGCCTGAAATCCTAGCATTTTGGAATGCCAAGGCAGGAGAATCACTTGAGTCCAGGGGTTTGAGACCAGCCTGGGCAACATAATGAGATCTCATCTCTATGAAAAAATTTACAAAAACTTCACCTGGTGTGCTGATGAACTTCAGGCTGAGGCCCCGGAAAGGAAAACCAGATCTGAGGGATCCAAAGTCAGGCAATAGACACAAGGTAAATGGGCAGGACCAATTCCTGCTGACCAAAGCCCCCACCACACAGAAAGAGGCCATGCTCCATGGCATAAATGAGACCTAGGAAACTCAAAGGTTGCCAACAGCAGGGAAAGATGAGGCATAGGTGAGGGCAGATAATTCCTATTCTCTACGCTTTCCCTGCTTTATGGGTGCATGCTGCATTGGCACCCATGGGCAGCACCAGCCAATGTCACCCAGATAAAGGGACAAAAAGATGGAAGAGAAAGGGAAGACACTTGGTTTCTCTCTCCAAATCCTGAGTTTTGCTGAAAGAATGAAGGGAAGCGAGGGGCGCCGCTATTCCCTGTCTTCACCACCCCCAGCTTGTACTCTTCTGGAATATATTGTGAACCACTGGGACTGCTTCGGCCCTCAGAATCTGGAGGAAAAAATGTCTCATAGTTCTCTGCCCAAAGATTTGGCCAAATTATGATTTACAGCAAGGATTGGCTTGGCCTCAGGAAGGAACCATTTATTTCAAAACCATCCTTCAATTGGACGTTTTCTGTAAACATGAGGACTACTTGTCTGAGGCCCCATATGTGCAGGTTTTCTATATCTTGCTCTCCAAAGGTCAGGACAATCCTGACCTTTGCTGACAGTGTAGGATTGATCCAGCCCTCCTGTTTGCCACTTCAGGAGAGGCTACCAGGGACAATCTCAGGGAACTAAAAAAAGAAACCCCAGAGGTTCCTCCAGCAGAGGAGTCAGCTCCCTCCATCCCTGCTCCTTCAGGTCCTCCCCAACTTCCCTATCCAGCTTCAGTCTCTCACATTTCCTCTCCTAGAAATTCTCACTCTAGACAAGCCCCAGTCTTACTCTTGCCTATCCAATAGGTGCGTGGTGAATTTGGCCCCAGTAAGGTCCAGATTCCTTCTCTCTACAGGACTTAAAGCAAATTAAGGGGAATATTGACAAGTTTTTAGATGACCCTGACAGATACATAGACTTTCCAGGATTTCACCCAAAGATTTGAACTCTCCTGGAAAGAAGTTAGGTCAATTGTGAATCAGACCCTGGTGGATACTGAAAAGCAAGCCACTTTGCAAGTGACAGAGAGATTTGGGGAGGAGCTTTGTGTCACATATAGCATCAGGGAAGAGGGTGAACATTATCTAACTGGAAGAGAAGCAGTACCGGTGAATGACCCTGGATGGGATCCCAAAGATGAGATGAGAGACTGGAATAGGAGACACTTTCAGGTGTGCGTAATGGGGGCTTACCTAAAACCAGGATCAAGTCTCTCAATTACACCAAGTTGTCCATGATCAATCAGGGATTTGATGAAAATCCCACTGCCTTCTTGGAAAGGCTAAGAGAGGGCTTGGTAAAGCACGCCTCTCTGTCTCCTGATTCAGTTGAGGGACAACTAATCCTAAAGAATAAGTTGATTACTCAGGCAGCCGCTGGTATCAGGAAGAAACGGAGGAAACAGGCCCTGGGACGAGATAGTACTTCAGAGAACCTTCTGAAAGTGGTCACCTCGGTTTTTTATAATAGGTCACTGGAATAGATTCTTGAATTTATTATACCTGAGTAAAGGCCTGGGAAATGGATGGAACCACTTCTGTCAACTCAGAAGAGCACCCAAAGTACCAATGTGAAGAGATCAGGGACCTCAAGCTAAAAATCACAAAAGTTAAGTGTTAATAATTAACCTCCCATGGATGTCCTCTATATAGTCTTGGCTCTGCTTGCTGTTCTTACCTTTGTTCTGTTTTATACCATGGGGCACAAAAGTGTTTTCAGAATAATCAGTATATTTCACTTCTCATTTCTGTAATTGTTGGCATTAAATTCTTTCCTTGTCCAATACACATGTTTAACCCATGCATACGTAACTTTATAAAATTTGTTTTGTTTCTTCTCTCACACCGAGAGGCTGTCTAACTCCAAACGGTCAGGTAACCAGAGCCTCGGACAATGGCTCCCGTTTGCCAGGAACCCTTAGGTAAAACTCTGGAAGGAATCTGACTGCCATTTTCCCCCAAAAAACTCCCCTGTCAGCAGGAAGTAGCTAGGACCCATCATTGTCCATATTCTAACAGCAGCTAGATGTGCCTCTTCAGAGTGGGGAAAAGATACAGGAGGAGGGCAGGGAAGTGCTGGGTAGAGAAGGGAAGAGTCTCTGGTGACAGCGCCACCCTGGGGCCTGTGCCTGCTGACCTAAGTGAAAGCAGGCACTCCTGTTCTCACGTCTGAATGTTGCATTTTCCAAGATCACTCTGGCCTGCCAAGCCCTCCATATTGTGCCGGTATAAACCCGAGACCTTAGCAGGCATACACACAAGTGACTGAACATCAAGAGGAGCAGAGGAACAGGGCAGCAGGGAATGGCAGAGAGCGGCAGAGAATGGCAGACAGTGGCAGAGGAAGGAGGGAAGAGGTGTTTGAATGTCCAGAGAAGTTCAGCCATTCTTGAGGAAGATTATCTCCCCCCAACTCCACCTTCCCATTCCAGATCCCCAAAGCTACTTCCGCTACTCAGTAAAGTCTCCACATTCATCACCTTTCACACAGTTCATGTGAGCTAATTCGTCCAGGATGAGGTACAAAAATCTGGGCAGGAAGTGGTTAATACTTAGCCGCCCCTGGGCAGCAAGGCTTGTAACACACACCCACTTGGGCTTTGGCATCTATCCTTCTGCATGCTCCCCCTTCCCTTAGGAGTTTGAGGTTCAGGGCAACCCAACAGGGGAGCCACACCCCTGTCCCACCTCCGGTGAGGGGAATCAGGGAATTCTACCGGTTCATTATGCATACTTTAAATCAAATAGCTCAGCTATCGAATTAATTTAAATGACACATGTTTTGGTTTGTATTTATTAGTGTTAAATTTTAATTGTATGATATCAAGGACAATTTGTTATATATTTTTTAACATATTGATTATGGAAATGCTGAATCAGCTGATCCATTTTCAATGTTAATTAATATGATCAATATCAAACTATCTACTGATGGTCTCTGCCATTTTTGGAGGACAAATCTAACCCCCTAAAACTCAATAGGTAGATATTTATATTTTAATTAGAAAAAAAATCCAAATTACTGTCTAAACAATAGACAGACCATAACTGGATTATTTTGCTGTATTAGAAGCAATTTCAGTTTATGATTTTACTAAAGAAAAATAACCTATTGCTAGGATTTAAGTTGTAAAAATGCAATATATAGTTATCTCTATTGAATGATCATTAATTTTATAAATAATATTTATATTAATATGTAAGCCATATGTTTAAATTTAAGTAAAGAAAGAAACTATATTACTGGTGTACTAGTTAGGGTTCTCCAGAGGAACAGAACTAATAGGATATATGTATATATGAAAGGGAGTTTATTAAGGAGAATTGACTCACATGATCACAAAGTAAGTCCCATGATAGGTCGTCTGAAAGTTGAGGAGCAAGAAAGCCAGTGATGGATCACTCCAAGTCCCAAAACCTTAAAAGTAGGGAAGCCAACAGTTCAGCCTTCAGTCTGTGGCCAAAGGTCCAAGAGTTTCTGGCAAACCACTAGTGTAAGGCAAAGAGTCCTAAAGCTGAAGGACTTGGAGTCTGATGTTCAAAGGCAGGAGACATCCATCATGAGAGAAAGATGAAGGCCAGAAGACTCAATAAGCCTGTTCTTTCATCTTCTCCTGCCTGCTTTTTTCTAGCAATGCTGGCAGCTGGTTAGATGGTGCCCACCCAGATTGAGGATGGGTCTGCCTCTTCCAGTCCATTGACTTAAATGTTAATCTCCTTAGGCAACAGCCTCACAGTCACACCCAGGAACAATACTTAGCATTCATCAATCCAATCAAGTTGATGCTCAATATTAACTATCACAACTGGGTTGATGTAATATGTAGAATATTTGATCATTTAGGCTACTGACAGAATTTGTGCTGTGTCAGAAACTGATCAATCAATTGGGAAAAGGAATAACACATTTTGCAAAACTTTTAAAAATAATAATTGATAATTGTATAAATTATATATGATAATTTATTAATAATAAATTGTATATGATAAATTATATCCCAATCTTGCTTTTCTTAGAATAATAAAATATATGGCATGCTTAGTATCAATTTCCTATTTGTGAAATATGGAGGTAGATTAATTTAGTACTTCAATTTCTTTTACTTTTAGTACCCTTATTCCAAACTGTATATGGTTATATTTATATAAGTAATCATTAAAAATTAAAACATTTAAAAATTTTTATATATAAATATAATTTAATTTATAATATATAATATGATATAACATATTACATGTACATTTAAAAATGTATCAATCATTTTATAAACTAAATTATATGTTTCACTATGACACAGTACAGGAAACCTTAGAAGATTTTTCACTAAATTACAAATACTGTTTTTTTGATATTTTATTATTCAATACTAAATTCATATTTCATGGGTTGCCTTATAGTGAGCAATCATTGTCTAAGTGCACAGCCAATCAGGTTTCCGCCAGCATGAACAGTATGAGTGAATGTATACAAGTTAACACTGATTGATGGTTCCCTAAAGCAAGGGTTGACTAACTGCGGCTAGTGTAAGCCAGATCATGTCTGCTACCTGGTTTTGTAAATCAAGTGTTATTGAAACACAATCATGCCCAGTTACATGCCTATTGTCTAAGATGCCTTTCACATTACAATGGCAAAATCGTAGTGGTTGCAAAGGACCATATTGCCTGCAAAGTCCATAATGTAAGATAGTTGTCAACTCCTTTGAGAATAATGAAGAACTAAACAAACACAGAAAACAGTAACATTGAACAACAATAAGCAAAATGCCAGTGAGCATGAGTAACAACTAGAAATTGAGAAATGAATAAGATTGTGCATTTTGTATAAAGGGTTTTTCTGACTTGAGTAAATTAAGTAGATTTCACCTGTAGAGTTACATAAATAAAAATTAAATATAAATATATGTGTGTAACATCAACTTAATAAACAGTTTGGGCCTGTGAGCTTTTTCCCATTGTCCATGGGCTGGAACAAACTTAGAGTAAAATAGTTGCAAAACTATCCATGAGGCTTGATGGTTAAACACTCTGGCCAGCACAAAAGCGGTTGGGCATTGGCAATGGACACATCAAATTTAGCCAAATGAGTTCTAAACCTAAACGACTGACATAGTATCTCTGAAATTATTAAATTATGTAACACAGTGTAAGCCCCAAGAACTTTGTAACTGTAAATGTCAAGAAATGGCCCTGGCAATAGTTGTGGGTTCTTTAGGGCTTTTAATGACTTTCATCAAGGGTAGCTCAAGCTCAACAAGTAAGGTCTTCTGTTGCTGAGCAGAAGCAACAGTTTCTGTTGTTTTAATTAACCCCATTGTTTTTTGTTATAGATCCCTTGACAACAGTTTGATTTAAGAGTTGCACAGGGCCTAGTGTTGAGGGTCCAACGTCCACACTACTGGCATCCTTTGTTAAGTAGGAGGAAGAAATTTGAAGCTAATAGAATCCAATGAGATCTATTGTGAGTTCATTCTGTAATCTATTTGCATTATTTTGTTTATATTTATATGATACTGTTTTATTATTTTTATTTATTATAGCTACATAAATTATATATTATATAAATTATATATATAATTTATTATTATTACATTTTAATTACATTATTTCCTTGCTTCTATATTGGGACTCTAATAACGAATGATGTCCTGTAAAGTTATTCTTATTGAAAGGCCACATTAGTTTGGGTTTCCAAATTTTTTTATTAACCATCAACTCTGTTTGTGGAGTCCAAACTATGAATAACAAAGCACAGAGCAGTAGAGAAAAGAGAAAAGGGTTCATCCCCTTCCACTATCCAGTAGATACTGTGGCCCAGGGAAAGGCAGTGATTATTCTTTAAAAATTTAGTGGTCCTCTTAGATAAGACGATAATACTTATTTCATGATTTTTGAATAGTCTTTTGCCTTGACCACCTATAATATATGAGAAAAAATAAAATAATAAGGAAAAGAATAGATTAAAACATGGAAAATGATTTGCTTTTTAGTGGAATTGACATATCATTTTTATGCAAATGTGTCTTCCTTCTTTCTATTCTGTGAGCTTTTTCTCTCACAAAAAGATTTTTAGACTAATTGTTGTATCTGCCACTTGCTAAATCTGTTTTCTAAATTACAAATTCAGCCTTTGCTGCGGGTGTACTGCCAGCCACTTCTTTCACAAAAGATCTTTGTACTAACTCTTTTATCTGCTGCTTGCTAAATCTGTTTGCTAAATATACCTTTCATTGAAATAATACCAAAACCTACTCAGGAAGCAATTAGCACGTATTGACATTTTTCTGAAAAAAAGCAGAGCTTATATACTTTATAGATTGTGTAGGAGGGCCTGAAAGAAACATGTAAAAATAATGTGTCAGTCAAGGGATTACAGGACTTTTAGAAGGACATGATGTTACTTCACGAATGCATTTTCCAAGAGTTTACCAAAAGTAGGTTCCATACTCATGTGCCTAAAACATGTAAGTATGGTATGAGACTTTTTATGTGCTATTATCAAAAATAAAGTTTTAAAATATGTGTTCTGAATCTTGATGTTTTGCCAAGGTTTTAAGTTTTCATGAATTTTCTTCTCTGAATCTTCATTAGAATTTGCTGAATATACTATAGTTTTGCCTCAGAAACAGACATATAAAGCACGATCCTTCTAATGGTTAAAAAAGACATAAAATGAACCAAAGGAAAAATGAGATTTTATTATCATTATTGTATATTACCATGTTGAATTTGAAATTTATAAACTAATACCAATTTTCTCTCTTTAAAAATAATATGTATAAAATTATTCATTTTTAATTGGTTAAAATCTCAGGAAAACAATCACTACCAACAAACTAAAAGAAATTTAGGGGATTGGTGAATATATGTGAAGCGAATTGTATATGGTTTTAAAATGAGGCTCTCGTTTCTGCCACAGGCACAGTTGAGATTCTGAATTAACCATGTGATTTACTCGACTGTGTTGATACTTCTGTAGTGCTTCATGTAATGAAATTTACAAATAATGTGAATTTTCTCATTCCAACTTTATTTTACCAATAGCAGAAAATTTTCTAAATTTCAAGATAAAAACAGACTTCTAATGTTCTAGATTCTCTTTCCCAATGGAAATTGGTTCAAAATGTTGTTTTAAACTTGTTTACAATGTTGTTTTAAACCTGTTTAAAATTTTAAAACCATATGGACAATGGTTTTACTCTTAGACTTTTAAACAGTACAGTTTTATCATGGATTCCCAATGTATGGTGATAACTTCTATCGCAAAATAGTCTATATCTAAATAGAAACTGATAAAAATGGAATAAAACTTTCTCTATTAGAGTGTGTTTCCTTGTAGCATGTTTGGCAACATAAATGTTAGAAATATCAGTTAATCAGTGAATATTAATTTTAAACTATTTATTATATATCTGTACTTTGGGTCGTATAAAGAAGAAATATGTCTATTATTTTAGAAATAATATCAATAAATAGTCATGGTGGACAGATTAACAATAAATCTGGCCCTGAATGGTACTAGAAATATGAATATTTTATTGATGCTCAAGAAAAGAAAGGCAGTATAAATAACAATGTTTTAATTTTATTTCTGATAAAATATCTGAAAATGGTAATTATTTAACTTAGAGCAATCAAAATAAGAATATTGCTTACTCTGCAATATTCTCCATTGCAATTTTAGAATGATCCAATAAACACAAACATACTTCCATGTGTATGTGTATATACATACATATAATTTTCCACCTAATTTGCAATTTATTTTACTAAAATATAAATAAATATTTTAAAACATGATATTCTATACACAAATGCTAAGTTAAAAAGAAATTAAGTGACAAAATTGAAATGTAGTTTTTACTTGTGAATTAAAATATAAACTGTTTAATATTATTAGTAAAATATTATTGTTCCTGTTTTTTATGGAGCATACGATGATGCACTTTTGGTTTATTTGATATTCTTTTTGCTGATTTTTATCCATATATATTATTGAATTTTTAATTTTTTTTGAACAGCATCTCACTCTGTCAGCCAGGCTGGATTACAGTGGCTCAGTCTCAGCTCACTGCAACCTACACCTCCTGGGTTCAAGGGATTCTCTTGCCTCTGCCTCCTGAGTAGCTAGGATTACAGGCGTGCATCACCACACTTGGCTAATTTTTGTATTTTTAGCAGAGACAAGTTTCACCATGTTGTCTAGGCTGATCTCAGTCTCCCGACCACAGGTGATCTGCCTGCCTCAGCCTCTCAAAGTACTGGGATTACAGGTGTGAGCCACCATGACCGACCAAGACATTGATTTTTTTATTAAATTAATCTTACCAGGACTTAAGGATGCCATCTTGTCATTTATTCTAAATGACAAAAATAATTGTATGTACAATTTGTTGCTCCTCGGTATTTATTTTTATTGATACAAATTTTTTACTTTTCTTATTAAAGAGAATTCAATAACTATAAAGAGTATATAGTTATGAGCATATCAATATTTCTCTTATGTGTATTTATAATGTATTAAATTATTAAATCATAAAATAATAGTCCCTAAAAATCTTTTTATTCCAAATTTTTATTGTAAAATATATTTCAATTTTGACCTGCTCTACTGTCAGTTTAGGAAAACTATCTAGAAAAACACAGCGACTCAATATTTGGCACATCTAATTGCCTTGTATTCTTTTTCTTTTTGGTTTGGTTTTGTGTTGTCTTCCATTCACGTGCTTTGTTTGAAATGCTTTCCTCCTTTGTAATATGTAATAGAATCCTTCACTTGATTTTTATTCTAAATTGACAACAAATTGGATTTCAGTTTCTTTTGTGAAGTATGCACATCCTAAATATAAATGTTTTTTAAGTTGTCTCATTAAAAAAATATTTTAAAGCTAACCCCTAGAAATCACATACTGTAAGAATTTTCTATACAGATGCTTATATATTCTAAGTCTTCCGTATTTTTGCTCATGTCTCTGTAATGCAGTCCCATATTAGCAATAGCCTGTAGGTATATTCACATGCTTACTTTAGAATTAATATGCTCAAAATAGAAACTACAGTCATTTCTTCAACAACTCCTATAGACATACTTATTTAAGTCATCACTAGCATTAACATGTAAATCCATCTTTCTGTCTGATTGTTGCAGCACTTAGATCACTTCAAGGTCTGGATGTGTTGACTACTTTATCTTTTAACAATGACTATTTTTTCTAACTTTTGTATATAACACGCCTTAGATTTTAGAAGGAAAATTATGTGCAAATGAACAGTGGAGAATGAGGTAAACATTTATATTTTGAAATGGGTCTGCCCTTTCTTTTGTCAAGTCGTAACTGTATTTAGTCACTGTTGTCAGGAGTTGAGTTGGATTTGAATTTTGTTGTGGCTACATTTATTACCTTTATACTGAGATGCCAATTTCCTTTCATTTTGGTCAGCTGGTACCATATACTGGATGTGGGATCTGGGGTGTTGAAGAGATTTTTGTGTTCCTAATCTACTTTCCTTTTTCCATAATTTCTGAACAAGCCTGTGCCACAGGGAGTTTTTCTGTATCATTTTGTCCCTTCCACAATAAACAGTAGACTGTCATTTCTGTTAATGGGTGCAGGTGTCAAAGTGGAGGTAGGGTTGGTTCTGTCTTGCACTTCGTCAGCCTCATGGACTTGGCCTTTGGAAATGGAGCTTTTTCAGTGTGCCTTATGACCGCCATTATCTGCCTTGTGTCTGAGAGAACGTTGGGTAGGAAACAGTTTTCACAACTTACCATGGCAATACTGATCTCTGTTTGAATCAGTGCTTTGAATCAATCAACACCAGTAGTCTTCTTGTTCTCCACCAGAGACTGCCACATTTTGGGTCTGTTCCTCCCTCAGAAGCAGTGTACCATTGCCCGGGACTAGGGCTAAGATTGCAGTTTCCTACTTCTTTCCCAGTGATATTGCTTATTAGTTTGTGCAAAGCTTGTTGTGACAGCAGAGGTGATTTGTTATCTCTTCCCCCAGAGGTAGATGACTTCTGCTTCTACCTAGAGGCAGTGGATCTATTCTATAACACTGGGAGCAGAACTGTTTCCTGCCCATAATAGAGCTGTTTATGGCATTTACTTTTCTATGAGAGAAAAGTTCCAGAACATGGTCAGGGCTTCATGTCACTGTGCACGTTAGTCAGAGTTTTATGCCTTTGTCCAACCAAAGGGTCCTCTCTCAGCTCTTTGCCTGGCCTGTAGTTTATCTCATGAGTATCTAGAGGTGAAAAAGACCTCACAAGCTAGTGTAAACTCCATTGTGTCTAAGGCTCCCACTACACTCTCTTACTTGACAACATTTGACCCTTAACAATTTGTAAAATTTTCATTGTTTTCTTCCTTCACATTTCTAGAGCATGAAACTCTAAAGAAAGAAGCACAAAGTCCATGGTACAATGCTCCATCCTGTGTTTCCTTGGAGAGGCTTGGCACCTTGGTTCACCTGGTAACCTTGGAACCACAGTTTCCTGACTGATGCGCTTGAGAAATGTTAGGATTCTGTTGACCACCCTGTTGCTTTTTGTTTGATTGTTTATTTGCTTGGTTCAGGGTGGAAGCAATGTCTACTTGTGGCTTTCCACCTTCTAAGTGGAAGCAGAACTTGGTTGCAAGTAATTCATTTAGGAGGTAATTCCTGCAAACAATGTTGAGCGAATGGGAAAGTGAGCAGCCAGTAGAAGGCAATACAAATTGCATCAGAGAATAGGTTGTAACCGTATAACTAGAAACCTCTGGGAGATTGTGTAGTGCTTGTCTCAGAGCATTCTTACCTGAAAATAAAAAATCTGGGGTACTCATCCACTCAGTATTTTTTCCAACGCTTCCACCTTCATCAATGTATTTCTAAGGTTATTCTTAAAGGCAAGTTATTTATTGGAAATTACGAATTTACCTTCCTACCATTTATCTGGCTGAGTCTGATTACTTTGACCTTCTGCTTTTCTTCAAAACTGTTATAATTTTCATAATTCTAACCAATTTATATATTTCAACATATCTTAGTGTGACAGGAATTTTTGAGAAATTAATTTTAATAAGCATATATCAAATTTATTTTGCATTTATATATTTTATAATATGAAGTTAATGTTTATTTTGTTTTATAATGAATGATTTATAGAATTCTGGGAGTATGAATGGATTCTCGTGGTAATTTACATATCTCTGATGTATTAATCACCTATGTATATCAGCCCTCAGAATATGATACAAACCTCACAGCTATCAGGATGATTGTTATTACAAAAAAAGGAAAATAAAAACAGATAAGTGTTGGTAAGGAAGTGGAGAAATTGGAACCCTTATACACTGTTGTGGGAATGTAAAATGGCACAGCCGCTATAAAAAACAGTGTAAGCCTCTTCAAAAAACTAAAAACAGAACAACCATATAATCCACCTATCCCACTTCTGGATATATAGTCAAAGTAATTGAAACCAGGATTTCATAGAGCTACCCACATTCTCGTATTCTTTGCACATTATTCACAATAGTCAAGAGGCAGAAAAATACCCTGAATAGCCATCAGTGGACGAATATAAATAAAATGTGGTAGACATGATGTGGGATATCATCCAGCCTTAACAAAGAAGGAAATTCAGCCCTATGTGCCAGCATGGGTGAACCTGGAGGACACTGTGCTAAGTGAAATAAGCCAGTTACAGAAGGACAAATACTGCATGACTCCAGTTATGTGAGAAATCTGAACTAGTTAAACTGATAAACACAGAATGAGTTTATGGTTGTCAAGGGTTTGTGGGAGGAAACCTGTTGTTCAACACGTATAAAGATTCAGTTATAGAAGATGTGTAAGTTTAAAAGATCTACTGTACAATATTGTGCCTGTTAACAATAGTGTTAAAAAACTTGTTGAGGGTACATCTCATGTTAAGTGTTCTTACCACAATAAAATAAATTAACTCTAAAGATGGTTGAGCCCGGAGCGAAGAAACACACAATGATCATGTCTGGAAGCATTTAATAAATTAGGGAATGTCAGAGAGGTATGTGGAGGTAGAGAAGATGACATAGATTAATTTTTTTTCTTAATTTGATGATGAAATAATGGTCATGAAATAACGCTAGTGAGAAAGTAAGATAACAAATCTACCTTGCAGTCCTGAGGTGTAAGGGAGAGGGAATAAGGAATGTCATTTAGGAGGACTTCAAAAAAAAGGCTTCCTTGGAGAAGAGCTAAGCTTCAGTTAAGGTAAACTGGCAGAGCACAGCAGTTTAAAATAACAGTTTAAGGCCAGGGGCAGTGGCTCACGCCTGTAATCCTAGGCCGCCGTGGAGAGGGAGTGCGGGGGTGGTGGTGTCACCTGAGGTCAGGAGTTTGAGACCAGCCTGATCAACATGTTGAAACCCTCTCTACCAAAAAAACACAAAAAATAGCCGGACGTGGTGGTGGGCGCCTGTAATCCCAGCCACTCCGGAGGATGAGGCAGAAGAATCACTTGAGCCAGGGAGACAAAGGTTGCAGCGAGCGGAGGTCACGCCCCTGCACTACAACCTGGGAGACATAAATAAATAAATAAATAAATAAATACATAAATAAATAACAGCTTAAGATATTACCATATTTCCTAGATAAGAAGCACCAGTTACGAAGGCCACAGTTAAAGAATTCCCACTGTAGGAAGATGGAGATAAAATGAAGGAACAACTAGAAATGGGAGAAGATAGTAAGTGGAAATGCTAATACAGTGGACCATAGATCTGTATCTCTGCATGTATGCTTTGTTCTTTGTAGTGTACTTTAAGAAGTCACAAATAGTATTCAAGTCGTAAGAATATTAATCATCTTAGCAAAAGAGTCTTGCAGTACCGGGATTTATGACAACAAAGAAACACACAGGGGAGGTTAATCCAGTTGGTATGCATAAGAAGTTTATAAAAATTAAATTCATAATTGTATAGTTTCAAACACTGTGATAATAAAATTTGTACACATATAAGAGAAAATCAGATGAGAATAGAGCCACGACAAGGCTGAATATGTAGTATACAAAGTTGTCTATGGTAACATGTATTACGTGTATAACGTGTCTACATCTATTAAAATAAAATTATTTCAAACAAAATGAACAGATACCTCCCTGGAAACTTCCCCCAAGGGGAGTACTGGTGGGAATCTAGAGGAATCTGAAATGAGAACAAAACAGAGAACGATTTATCATTATTACTTTTATCTATTTGAATGACTTTGTAGAACCGCATATTTTTGTCTGATAACAACAGAGAAACTGAAGTTTCTTCCGAGTTTTCTGGTAATGACCATGAACTTAATAAACTATGTAGTGACATATATTTGTATTTTGAACTATTTCTTACTAGTTAATACCACTTCTTGCAGAATGTTGTGTAATGGTTTAGAGAGAAAAAGCCTTTTTGGGACTTCTGCTAGTTGAGCTTGGATTCAAGCGTTCAAGTCATCCAACCTCTTATTTTCTCTTTCCATGTTATTGCCTATGAAAGATATGTTATTATTTCTTCTGATGCCCAAATAGCAGATCTATGCATATAGTGCAGTGTTAACTGATTCAGGTAGCTTTCCATCTCAGCATATTAGTATCACTTCAGGGAGTAGGAGAATATGGAGTTCTTTTTGACGGTACATGTGTGTTAAATTGATATTGTTCTGGTAATGGCACACTATAGCTGTGAACTCTGTCGACATTACCCTCTTCCATCAAGAATGGATGACACTATTCACAGATGAAAGTGAAAGGATCAAAGTCATGATATATTTGGACCCAGTAGTCTCTTGAAAAAGGCAGGATAGAGGTCAGAACACTTATTTCAATTGAGCAAAGTCTACATTTTTGGAACACTGCTATAAGTCAGATGTCATATCAGTAACTATCTTGAAAGAAGTGTGGAAATGTATAACAGCTATGAAAAGGGACATTGGTATTAAAGGAAATATTTAGAAACATGTGCCTGAGATACTGTTGTCTTTAGTCTTGAAAAATTGCTGAAGTAAAATTAAAGTAACTACCTACCTAAGTGAGCATAATTTTGAAAAAGAGGGGTCTCTATCGTTACATAATAAATTAAGGGAAAGCACTAAATGGGAACTAGAAGGTAGAAAATGTTATCAATATATTTGAATCTTCTAAGTAGAAATAAAAATCAATTAATCATATGTTAACAAACCAATTAAAGTAAACGCCAAAGAAAAAAACATGTGTTTAAATTTTTAAAGGCAAGCTTTTGACAAAACTCCCTATATAGGTTATACTTTTTTTAAAAAAAGCCACAGTGTAAAACTACATTGACAGCCAAAACACATATATTTTAACACGTAAATAAATACATTACCCATTTCAATAGTGATATACCAAAGAAAGAACTCATTAGCCACTTGTTTCATAGAATAGTTGAATGTGTTAAAATGCTATCATTCCTTATTTGCAAGTTGGTCTGTAGAAATATACTGAAGATTTTTTGAAAAGAAGATTGAATTTAATTCAAATAACTCATTTTAATTTAAATGAAACTAATATAAATCGATCATTATAAACCCGATTGAAATTTCACTGCTAACCATGCTCATAATTCAACTTACATTTAATTTAGGAGAAATAATAGCCAAATTTATGGTTATTTAAAAAACCCAGAGTTTAATATATCATAGAATACACAAAAATATTTTTCTTTTGCACTCATTATATGACTAAACAAAATTTATACAGAATATTTCTTTAGTTCTTTATTTTCTTTTAGTGCAATTTTCATATTTGTTTCACTGATTTGTACTGCGTTTACCAAAGGATAAGCTGTTTTTGAAGTGCAAACCATTTACCATTAGTTTTGGAATCAAGAAAATTAAATCTCACCCCCTTCACTGTATTTGTATTAATTTATCCACAGTTGAAATTGATGTAAAAAATTACAAAGTTGCAAGTCAGACATGGCCGTGCATGCCTGTAGATCCAGCTACTCTGGAGTCTGAGGCAGGAGACTGGAGCCCAGGAGTTTGGAGCTATAGTGTGTTATCATTGTGCCTGTAAACAGCCACTCCACTCCAACCTGGACAATATCGCAAGAATCTGTGTCAAAATAACAAAGATACAATTCCTTACAAATAATTTACAATATCATGATTTCTCCAAATTTTACATAAGACTTAGAGCTAACTTGAGTTAAAGGTAGCAAACAGTTATATCATAACTCATTTTCATGAAGCTTTAGGACTTCATCCTTTTATCACTGCTATAATTTTAATTGATAAGTCATTTTGTGAATAATATAGTATACTTGCTTATTGAGTTTCCCTGTGTTAGCCAGGATGGTCTGGATCTCCTGACCTCGTGATCTGCCCAACTTGGCCTCCCAAAGTGCTGGGATTACAGGTGTGAGCCACCGCGCCTGGCCCCATGATCACTTAGATATCACTAAGAAGACTAAGCCATTTTTTTTTAAATTAGGACAGAAATCTTTAATGAAATGTGATAGTATGGGAGCCAAGCGAGCCACGCTCCTCTGAGGTTATGTCTGGCACATCCTCTGACTGAGTATCAGAGTTTTCCAGGTCATGCTGGGTATGAGAGCATTCCAGTTTCTGGATGCTCTTAGGCTGGGCCAGGCTGATGTCCCAGAGTTTGCTGGCCAGGCAGTCTTTCTGTTCACAGCTTCGGTGTCTGTGGGGGGGATCCTCTTCACCACCTCCATCACCACTACCTTATTCTTTGTCCACTTTTCATGTGAGTCTTCACCAAATCACTCTTAGATGTTCCAGTCACAGTAATACATTATGGGCCAAACTCACATCAGATCAGTATTCCCATCAAAATACACCTCATTTCTTGATACCAGTTTCTATCTTAATTGATTTGTGCTGCTCTACCAAAATATAAGAGACTGGGTAAGTTATCAATAATAGAAATTATTTCTCCCATTTTTGGAAAGTTCAAGATCAATACCAGGCATTTGGTGTCTGATGAGGGACTTACTGATGCATCCTTACATGCCAGAAGGCAGAAGGGCTAGAAGAAGGCCACACTCTTCCTCAAGCCTTTTTGAGGATACTAAATCTCACTCACGAAGGCAGAGCCTTCATGACTTAACCATCTCCCCAAAGGCCCCAACACTCATTACTTCTACCATGAGAATTAAGTTCAGTATTAACTTAAGAAGGGACAACGTCATTCACACCATAGCTCTCATTATTGTAGGGCAGAGTTGGAAGGTAGGGCTAAGACCACAGGCTCTGCCAGAACAGGGGCTGGGGTAAAAACACCAAACCCAGAAACAACTTTCTCTGACAGGAAAAAAAATAGCAAAGCAATACTTAATGCTACATTTTTCAAGCACGCAAAAATAAAACATCTAGGGACAACTTACAAGTTTGCAGGAAATTATCATTTTTAAGAAAAGTTTTATTTTGTCTTCTTAAAAAGAGAAAATTAAAGCTCCTATGTCAATTCAAACAATACAAACTAACAGGCAGAAAAAGAACCCAGATGTGAGAAGGAATGCAAATCACCACACTAAAAAGCTGAGAAATTACTCAGCAGGATCCAAAAATAATTAGAATCTGAGTGAACATATTGGTAAAATATTAAAAGTACTTTGAAAACTTTTAAGTGACATTGTATTTAGAAGGAAATTTCTCCTTGGACAGTATGATGAGACTTTTTTGAAAACAGATCACCAGTAGGAGTTGACAGCTACTGCAACATTTATTTTTCTTTAAAAAAAAAATAAAACAGAAGTAAAAAGTGAGGTTTCTGTAAAGATGAGTCCTAATAAATAGAAGCATGTCATTGCATTGGGATGCTGTCTATACTGGAATTCAAGGACAGAAAAACCAGAAACATATGACGCAAACATGCTTCTTTATTCAAATTCTAGACTTATAAATACCAAATAAACAAAAACAAAGTAAAGCAAACAAACAAACAAAAACTTCAAAGTATGGGTTCCTTTGGAAAGAGTTCAAGAAATTTGCTGCTGCTTCCAATTTAACAGAAAGCTTTTTTAAAAAAAGACTCTTTTATTTGATGGAGCATTAAAATGAACAATAATTCTAGTCTAGGTGTATGAACACCTATGAAGATTTCAGTTATACTAAAATCTTCCAATTTTAGTGCAAGAATTATCTTTCAATTTTGCTAGTGGATTAAAAATCAGAATGATATTATAACTTGAACTAATATTTTTAAAACGTGATAACATGTATTTCCTTATTAATGAAGATTTAAAACTGTAAGTTGTTTTTTTTTTTTATTTACAATTTTTAGGAGAGGCAAAAATTCAAAACTATCAAGTAAGAAACCAAATCAGAGGAAAAAAATCAACTGGATTGAGCAGAACTGTGTGTCCTAAGCTGGGGGAAAAAAAATAATGTGAAGCACAGGCTGGTAACAATAGTCTACAGATAGATATTAGAGAACCTAAGAAAACCCATTATTGACCCCAATGGACAACAGACAATGAAATTGCAATGGCGTCTGTTGGTACTTAAAAGCTTTGGTGGTCTTCTGAACATTGAAGTTTAAAAATTTAAATGCAATATAGCCCATGCATGCTTAACTTTCCTCCCTCCCAATTCCACTCTGCTTCCTCCATACTTCCAGATCTCCAAGGTGCAGTCACCTAAAAGAGTTACCATGTCAATTTTTCTTTATCTCTTCTCGGGATACTTTTGCTGATATTGCCAGAAAAGCTAGATAGAGTGACCTCAACACTGCTCTTCTAAATAATGTTGCTTCTTGCGGCCTCCTGAAGCCTCCACAAACATGTGCCAGAGGTACTTTACGCTAACACTTCACTGCTAAGGTATGGAGAATCTGGTGTCAACTTGTCTAGTTAAGTGAAAGGAGAGGTGGCCCTAAATTTCAAATACATCTGCGTGAACACTGTTTCTGTTTGTAAAAGCTTACAATCTGAGACAAAGAAAGGGATTCATCTTGGGTAGTTGGTGGACCAATCCACAAACTGTCATAACCCCAAATTCATCGCAGCTGGTATGTCAACATTTTGGCAGATGCTTAGACTTCTTGCCAAGGAACCCTTTCTCATTTCCCATGCATCCATATATCCCTGTGTTCTGTAATCAGGTTGTTGACACAAGACTAGTGCTTCATTTCAAACTTGCATTACATTAGCTTTATTGTCTTTGAAGCTGCCTAACAGCCATTTATTTTTAAAATCTAAGCTAACACAGAATAAAAATATCTCATTCTTTTAGGTTACTGCACCCAAAAACTTTGATTATAATGCCTGGGTTATGATTATTAGTCAGTATAATTCAACTGGATTTAATAACCAGAAATATCTAGGAAGCAAATGCCTTTTTTTTTTCCTTGCTGTAAGACCTGATAAGATAGCATTGCAGCACAAATCAGTATGAATATTCTGAAGCTGTTTATATATACAAAACTTAATCAACTGCTTATTGTGTGTGAGCAGTTTATAATATATTTTGTCTGCAAGTTTATTCAGGGCAGGCATAATATCAATTTTTATAACTGTGAAATCTACAAAGCTTGCCACAAGGTAGTAAAAATAAAGTTTTCAAAACTTAAGTTGCTACCAGTATTAGTTTTAATAAGTTCATACCAATGAATTGATGTTCGCTTTGAGCAGAGTTCAGATAATTATCAACGGTGAGCAAATACAGTGCATTATAGGCTATGGATTTATTTGTTCAACATAACAAGACCAGTGGGGGTAGAATAATGGATTCCAGTTAGTCATCATTGGCTTCAGTGCTTGTTGACATATTACCAATCTGATTTTATCTGTCCATCCCCGTTTTGAAGCAAATTCTCTGTTATTACTTTATATGATTTTTCTCCATGTCCAACATTTTCTAATTACCTCATAAACATATTTTTACACTTGTTTTTGTTCCAGGTTATAAACTGAGGCATACATTGCATGAGGTTGGTATGTCTTTAAATTTCTTCTAATTAATAGGATTTCCCACTTTATAATCTTCATGTCACTTTTTGTGCAGGAAACCTATCTTAGATTCTTAATTTGGTAATTTGGGTCATTGTGGTGCCCCACATATTTTCATCCTCACGATTCTGCTAAGTAACTTTGAACCTAAAGGCTATGTTATAGTCTGGCCCAATTCATTGAGAAAAAGAAACGTGTAGACCATCTCATAACCCTTCTATTGTATCATCCAGTGGCCATATACTGTCTTATCATCTTGATTTCAGTGCTGCTATATGTATCAGTAAGTTTAGATGTGATCAGCTTCATTTGCTGAATATTTCCTTGTTAATATTTCACCCACAAGTTTAACAATGATTGACAATAGTTGCCTAGATATATTATTTAATTAACATTTGCAAAGCATAACTAATTTTATCATTTTTAAAAAATGTGTTACTTAGAAGTCTTCAGTAAAGAAATTTCTGTAATCATCTATTTAATTATTTTGAAATAAAATTTTATAAGGAAGGTAGAATAAATTATTGTTTCTTTCTCTGTATGAATATCCAGAATAATTTACTGGACTCCTATGAATCTCCAAAAGTGACAAATTAGTTTTTGTAAGTATAATTAAAATAGCTTAGTTTTCTTTACATGTATATTTGATGCATTTCAATCCATTATAGGCATTAATTTTTGCTGTTCAAATTCTGTGAAGCAGAGTTTTTTAGATGGCTCCCTCTGAGATTCCTGCATCCTGATATACATGTACCATATGATCTCCTCCCCTTGAGTGTGGTTGGGACCCGTAGACATATGGAATAGCAAACATAATGTGACAAATGGAATTTCGCAGATGTAATTAAGTTCCATAACTAGTTGACTGAGTTCAATCCTAAGTGGGCCACATTGAATCAGGTGACTCCTAAAAGGCAACCAGCAGCAATAGGCACTATGTGACTGAGCTGGAAGAAAGCAAAGAACCATGTTGCAATTTAATTATAATGAAGATGTGACAAAATGAGAGAAGGTTTTAATGCCTGAGAGCATTTCTCCAGTGAATAACCAGTAAGAAAACAAGGACACAATTTCTAAAATAAGCAAGTGAATTCTGCCAGTCAGTGAACTTGCAAGAAATTATCAAGGCTATGACAGGATCTGAGACCCAGTAAGCATCTTGGTTTCTGCCTGGTGAGGACTTCTAGCTGGGGTCACAACCAAGCTACGCTTAGATTCCTGAGCCACAGAAACTGTGAGTTGTTTTGTTTTTTTTTTTTTAAGGGGTTAAGCCACAAAACTTGTGGTAAATTGTTACACAGCAAATAGAAAATGAATACATACTACCCTTCTTGCTTTCTCAGGCAAAAATATCACAGACTTTTTTTTACATTTCCTGTGCCGATAAATATCAGATATATTTGGAAGGAACTCTGCTTCGTTCAAGAGGGAAATAAAATTTAAAAATATCAATCAAAGTACCACGAGTTCTGATTGTTACTAGATTGGTATTGTTTATATAGATTTTTCAATGGACAGACCCAAGAAATTGGTATTGTTTTAATACATAAAATGAAATCAAGAATTCAAACCGATATTTTAGTAAAAACTTAGGATTACTAAAGTTTAATTTGACTTCTTTTACATTACAGCTTGATATCTTTTTACTTGGAAACTCTATTTCTTGACATAATAATTTATTTGTTTTAACCGAACATCTCTATAAAGGTTTCAATATAAAAATATCAATATTATTATCTTAGTCCATTTTCTTTTCCTATAATATAATATCACAGACTGGGTAATTTATAAAGAAAAGAAGTTTATCAGCCTCACATTTCTGGGCACTGGGAAGTCCAAGAGCATGGCACCAATAACTGGCAAGGATCATCCATGGCAGAAGAGTAAAGCAGAAATCGTGCATGAAACAGAGATAGAAGTAAGCTGAATTCATCTATGTTATCAGGAACCCATTCCTACAATAACTAACACATTCTTGTGCTAATGGCATTAATTCATTGATGAGCAAGAATCCCCTATGGTCCAATTGCTTTCCAAAGGCCCAAGTTCTTAATATTTTCACAGTGAAAGCCACCAAATTGCCAACACTTAAACTTTTGGGAGACACGTTCATACCATAGCGTTCTGTCCATGGCTCCCCAAATTTATGTTCTTCTCACATGCAAAATACATTTATTGCATCTCAATACTCTTCAGTCTCAACTTGTTCCAGCACCAACTCAAAAGGCCAAAGTACAAAGTACTATTAAATCAGGTATGGGTTGGGCTTAAAGAACAATTTGTCTCAAGGCAAATTATTCCAGCTGTGGGACCGTGAATGAAGACAAGTTACCTAATCCCAAAATACAATGAGGAGACATGCATAAGATTGACATTCCCTTTCCAAAAGGGAGAACAAGGCAAGAATAAGGAAGTAACTGGTCCCAACCAAGACCAAAACTCAACAGGCAAAGCAATATTAAGTCTTAAAGCTGTAGAATAATCAACTTTGACTTCATGTTCTGCACCCTAGGTACACTGGGGCAGGAGTTAGTTCCCTAAGATCTTCAACAACCTTGTCCCTAAGGCTTTTCTGGGCTCAGCTCATACTTCAGCTTTCCCAAGCTACAATGGCATGCTGGCAGCTCTAAGGTTTTGTAATCTTGGAGGTGGTCACACTTCCACAACTCTACTAGGCACTGCCCTAGTGGGGACTCTCTGATCTTACATTTATATTCCTCATTGCCCTAGTAGTGACTATTTGTGGTGCTACTGTTTCTTTTTTTATTATTATTATACTTTAAGTTCTGGGATACATGTGCAGGACGTGCAGGTTTGTTACATAGGTATACACGTGTCATGGTGGTTTTTTGCACCCACCAACCCGTCATCTACATTAGATATTTTTCCTAATGCTATCCCTCCCCTAGCCCCCACTCCTCGTACAGCAAGTTTCTGCCTAGGCATCTAGGTGGTCTTCAGCATCCTTTAAAATGTAGGGTGAAGGAAGACATGCCTATACAGCATACCTGCAGAATAAGCACACTGTGGATGCTGCTAAGACTTACCACATACACCCTCTGGAGTGGCAGCTGAACCACACCTGAGCCTGCTTGAGCCCCAGCTGGGGTGGCCGAGGCACTCCACACTGGAATATGGGGAGAATAACTCCAAGGCAGCCCTGAGAAACAAAACTTGTGGAGGGCACCCAAGGCCTATCTCTGGAAACCAGTTCACCCTTCTAGAGCTCTGGGCCAGTGGTCGGAGGGGCAATCCCAAAATCTCTGAAATTGCCTTTGGATCCTTTCTCTCATCTTCTTGATGAATATTGGGGAGCTCACAAATCCTAAAAACACTGAAAATTTTCCATCGACCTAGAAAAACTTGAAGAATTCTCGGCATAAAAACTGGCATTGATCACCAAATAAGCAACTGTATAATTATGACAAAATGATGTGGATAATGATGATGCAATATTGCATACAATGCTCTGACAATTTAGGTAAAATATAACTGTCAATATATAAAGGAGAATAGAGGAGGACTATGGAAAGTAGAATAAGCTGTTGATTGTCTGACACAGACTTAGTATAAAATATGTTTTAAATTTCATGTTAAATGAGGAAAAGAGAGAACAAAAGAAACTAGATAATTTCAATCTTACTCAAAGTAAGAAAACAACAGACTGTGTTAAAAGCAAGAATGATATGGATATTATATTAAGGTATTAGGATATATGCAACAATCAAAACAAATATGGAAACATCTCTAAATTCCAAACAAAATATAAAAAATGAAAATATAAAAATCCCCAAAATTAAAGCAATAAAAACAGAACACACAGTGGGAAAGAGTTATATAGATGCACTAAGGAAAACAAAACAAAGATGAAACACTATTTTTGTCCCATTAGTCAAGTACCTGAGGTTTTTACTCATGTACTTTTAAAAAGATCAGATTGGTTAGCCAAGTAAAATCAAAGTCTGTGATAAAGTCTAGAAGATTCCAGCCAGGTGTGGTGGCTCACAGCTACAATCCCAGCATTTTGGGAGGCTGAGGTGGGTGGCTCGCTTAAGCCCAGGAGTTAGAGACCAGCCCAGACAACATGGTGAAACCCCGTCTCTACAAAAAATACAAAATTAACTGAGTGTGGTTGTGCATGCCTGTGGTCCCAAATACTCAGGAGGCTGAGGCAGGTGGATCATGGCTGCAGTGAGCCATGATGGTGCCACTGTACTCCAGCCCCAGCAACAGAGCAAGACCCTGTCTCAAAGAAAAGAATATTTGAAATGTTTTCTTGTTCTGTGAAGAGTGATGGTGGTATTTTGATGGGAATTGCATTGAATTCATGGATTGCTTTTGGCAGTATGGTCATTTTCAGGATGTTGATCCTGCCCATCCATGAGCATGGGATGCGTTTCCATTTGTTTTTGTCATCTGTGATTTTCTTCATCAGTGTTTTCTGGTTTTCCTTGTAGAGGACTTTTGCCTCCTTGGTTAGGTATATTTATAAGTATTTTATTTTATTTTGTTGCAGCTATCATGAAAGGAGTTGTGTTCTTGATTTAGTTCTCAACTTGATTACTGTTGGGGTATAGGGGAGCTACTGATTTGTGTACATTGATGTTGTATCTTAAAACTTTGCTGAATTATTTTATCAGTTATAGGATGTTTTGGGAGGATTCTTTATGGTTTTCTGGGTATGCAGCCATGTCATCAGCACACAGCGATGGTTTGACTTCCTCTTTATCAATTTGGATGCCTTTTGTCTCTTTCTCTTGTCTGATTGCTTTGGCTAGGACTTCCAGTAACATGTTGAATGGAGGTGGTGAAAATGGGCATCCTTGTCTTGCTCTGGTTCTCAGGTGGAATGCTTTCAACTTTTCCCCATTTAGTGTTATGTTGGCTGTGAGTTAGATGTTTTTATTACATCGAGGTATGTCCCTTGTATGCAGATTTTGCTGAGAGTTTTAATCATAAAGGGATGCTGGATTTATCTAGAATGTACAATGAACTTAAACAAATTAGCAAAAAACAAAAACAAAAACAAAAACAATCACATCAAAAAGGGGGCTAAGGACATGAACAGACAATTCTTGAAGAAGATACACAAATGGCCAACAAACATGGTACATTACTAAGGATCAGGGAAATGCAAATCAAAGCCACAGTGCAATGCCACTTTACTCCTGCAAGAATGGTCATAATCAAAAGAGTTAAAAAATAATAATTTATATGTTGGTGTGGATGTGGTGAAAAGGGAACACTGCTGCTGGGAATGTAAACTAGTACAACCACTATGGAAAAGAGTGTGGAGTTTCCTTAAAGAACTAAAAGTAGAACTATCATTTGATTTAGCAATCCCATTACTGGGTATCTACCCAGATGAAAAGAAGTCATTATATGAAAAGATACTTGCACACGTATGTTTATAGCAGCACAATTCACAATTGTAAAAATGTGGAACCAACCCAAATGCCCATCAATCCATGAGTGGATAAAGAAACTGTGGTGTATACATATTATGGAATTACTTAGCCAATTAGCTATCATAATATAAAAAAGTGTACAAGAGTTAATATTATTAAAAAGCTATAAAAACATAAACACCACTGTAAAAAGAATATGTCTTTTTGAGATCTGTGGGTTGTATCTTACTTGCAAGCAAGCAAGTTTGTTTCATGGACATTTGTGGGAGACATAGAGTTGAAAGTCAGAATGAAAAATCTATTCATTATGTACAGCAAGCAGCAGCAAGACTATCACTATGTTCTCATGCTGGACCTCAAAACCACAATTTTCACAAGGTAAAATGATGCATACAAACATTGTTAAAGGATCAGCTGTATACCAGACTCTGAACCCCAAAAGAGATAATACATCTTTTAATACGTGTTATATCATTAAAACTGATTGCATATTAAGTAACAAAAAAGCAGAATGAGATCTTGTAAAATATATAAAGAGCAATTCAAGCTGTTATATAATCAAACTAAAACTTAACCAAATTTGAAAACAAACGGCCTTTTCATTTGGAAAGTAAAATTATAAAAAACCATTAAGTAGCCCTTGGGGCAAAAAAAGGCATTTTAAAATTTGTTACTGTTGTGAACGTAAAGGTAAAAACATCACATATAGGAACCAATTGGAATATGGCTGGAACAATTTTTGGAGAAATATTAATAACCTATATAATGCTTACGTAAATTCAAATTTTATAATGAAAATGTAATTCAACCTAATCATTAAAAAAGAGAACAAAGTAAATCAAACCAAGACAAAAGTTAATTACATTAAAAATTAATCAAATATAATGGTCAAAATGAATGAAACAGAAAATACTAAAATACTTAGACAAGAAGCCAACCAAAAAATTGCAAAATCTTTCTCGCTTATTTTTAAATATTATTTGTTTATTGAGTTTGAGATGTCGTCTTGCTCTGTTTCCCAGGCTTGTCTTGAAATCCTTAGCTCAAGAGATTCTCAGCCTCTCAAGTAACCGGAATTACAGACATGAGACACAATGCCTGACTCTAAAATTGCAAAATTTTAATAAATAAGTACACGATACACTCCTAAAAAGAATAAATGTAGAATTTTAAAAATGAAATAAAACATGTCTAGAGAATATTAACAATGTAAGGAAAAATCAGTTCTCACTCCTAATAATAAATAACACCATCACTTTTTCTACTCTGTGCACACTTTTCTTACTGAAACAATACACACACACACACTTCCGTATATATATGAAAAGGAAATGGAAAAACAAGGTATTGGAAACAGGAGCGAAGACTTTCCTTGTTGTAAAGTACTGAAGACCTTGTCTGAGTTTTTTTTTGTTCTAGGGCTTTATGGAATAATGAATTTAAGGATGATGAACTAGAATATCCATAGAAAAAAATTTAATCAGCAAAGCATTAAGGCTGCTTTGTGGTTATTTTTGACCTCACAGAATGAAATGCTTGAGCAAAGAAATGACTTAAAGATGGAATTTTTAATTAAAAGGGATGCAGAGTAGAAAGATTGGAAAATTTGCAGCATCCCCTCAATATTTAGTTCGAAGCATAAGAAGAAACCTATTTCATGGTTGTGATACTTCCTCACACATCTGTCAACTTGTGCAGGTTTTACATGCACGGTTCAGTTCATCCACTGCAGTTCATGGAAACTCATTTTCACTTAGTTTACAATATATGTGTCTTTTTTTTAAAATTCAGAGTTGCTCTTTTACTATAAGGAAAGTCAAGAAAGTTAAAAACACCACAGAGGCACCTCCGTCTTTCACATTAATTATTACTACTTAATTCAGTGAGTTTTTGAATAATTCTAACCCAAAATTTACTATTATTTTGGCTAAGCATTCCTCCTTAAAGCTCAACTATTTCACTGGATATTATTTTTATCTATCTCAAATATATTAATCCTGCAGAACATTTTTAATTGTCTATGCATGCAGGCTAGTGTGTATAGTTTTATGTGTGCATGTATATATCAAACAATGTTTAATCCTTTTTTTAAACATTGCCATTAAGTAGGTTTCAAAGTTGATTATTTTCACTTAATATATTCAAGATATCAGCCCCCTAATATTCAGCTTAATGAATCTGTACTTAGTCTAACTAGTTTTTCTTTCTGATTTATCCATATATTCTCTTTAACTGTATTTCAGACTTTCTCTTGTTTTTTTCTTTTTTGGTGTTTTGTAGAATTACTGTGAGCATCTAGGGTTTTTTTTCAATCCTACTTAGTTTTTACTTAATTTGTATTTTAAAATCTTCTAGAATTCAAGATTTGTTCCTTTCAATAATTAAATAAAATTCAAAACCATTTTTTCTGATATTTTCTGTCTCCTTTTTTTCTATTATCTGCTTTTAATTTATTTTACAATTCTGTTACATTTTTATAGAATGAACATTAAACATATTTTAGATTATCTCACTCTATTATAAATTTTATGGGAGTTTAGCTTCCATTTACAAGTGAGAAAATGTGACACCTGGTGTTCTGTTTACGCATTAATGTGTTTAAGATAATGGCATCAGTGTTGTAGCAAAGGACATGATTTCGTTATTTAGTTATGGCTGCATAATATTCTGCGGTGTATATATACCACATTTTCTTCATTCAATCCATTGTTGATGCAAAATAGGTTTTTTCTATGTCTTTGCGATTGTGGATAGTGCTGCAGTAAACAAATGAATGCAGGTGTCTGTTTGGTAGAGTGATTTATTTTCCTCTGGGTATACACCTACTGATGGGACTCCTATGTCAGTTGGTACTTTTATTTTCTACTCTTTCAGAAATCTCCATACTGCTTTTCACAGGGGCCGAACTAATTTATTACATTCCCACCAAAAGCGTAGAAGCATTCCCTTTACTCTGCAGCCTCATCAACATCTGTTATTTTTTAACTTTTTGGCAATAGTCGTTCTGACTCATGTGAGACGATATCTCATTTTGGTTTTGATTTGTATTTCTCTGATGACTAGCATTGTGGAGCATTTATTCCTGTATTTGTTGACTGCTTGTATGTCTTCTTTTAAGAAGTGTCGTTCATATCTTTTGCACATTTTTAATAGGGTTGTTTTTTTCTTCTTGATTTATTTAAGTTTCTTATAGATTCTGGATATTAGTCCTTGGTAAAATGCATAGTTTGCAAATATTTTCTTCAATTTCACAAATTGTCTGTTACTCTGTTGACAGCTTATTTTGCTATGCAGAGGCTCTTTAGTTTAATTAGGCTCAACTTGTCAATTTTTGTTTTTATTGCCAATGCTTCTGAGCATTTAGTTATAAATTATTTGTCTAGGCTGATGGCCAGAATATTTTCTACATTTTGTTTTCATATTTAATGTTTGAAGTCTTACATTTAAGTCTTTAATTCATATTAATTTACATATATGGTCAGAGGTAGCTGCATATTGTTAGCCAGTATTTTAACACAGTTTTTTACTGGACAGTACTTTTCCCCTTCCTTATTTTTGCTTACTTTGTAAAAGATCAGTTGGTTGTAGGCGTGTGACTTTATTTCTGAGTTCTCTATTCTGTTTCATTGGTCTCTGTATCTATTTCTGTACAGCACCATGCTATTATGGTTAGTGTAGCCTTATAGTATAGATTGAAGTCAAGCAATGTGATGACTCAGGCTTTGTTCTTTTTAGTTAGAATTGCTGTGGATATTCAGGCTCAGTTTTTGTGTGTTCCATATGAATTTAAAAATAGTCTTTTTCTAATTCTGTGAAAAATAACATGGATAATTTGCTACAAATAGCATTGAATCTGTAGATAGATTTTGGGTGGTATGAAAAATTTAATGATATTCATTCTTCCAATCCATGAACATGGAATATTTTTCCATTTCTTTGTGTCATTTATGATTTCTTTGAGCAATGTTTTGTAGTTCTTTCTGAATAGATTTTTCACTTCCTTGGTTAGATGCATACTTACGCATTTTACATTTTTGTGGCTATTGTAAATGGGACTGTGCTCTTGATTTGGCTCACAGCTTGAACAATATTGGTAGAGAAAAATACTACTGTTTTGTTGTATGCAAATTCTGTGTCCTGAAAGTTTACTGAAGTCATTTATCAGGTCTTGGAGGCTTTTGGTGGAGTCTTTAGGGTTTTCTGCATATAGAATAATATTATTAGTGAAGAGAGATAATTTGATTTCCTCTTTTCCTATCTGGATTCCTTTTGTTTCTTTCTTTTGCCCAGTTGCTCTGCCTAGTACTGTGATGAATGAGTGGTGAGACTAAATGTCCTTGTCTTTTTCCAGTTCTTAGGGGAAATGATTCCATTCAGTATGATATTGGCTGCAGGTTTTTTACAGATGGTTGTTATTATTTTCAAGTATGTTCCTCTGAGGCCTAATTTTTTGAGGCCTAATTTTTTGAGGATTTTGAATTTTATAGAATGTTTCTTCTGTGTGTATTGAGACAATCATGTGGTTTTTGTTTTCAATATTATTTATTTGCTGAATCACATTTATGGATTTGTATATGTTGAATCAACCTTCTATCCCAGGAATGAAGCTTACTTTGTCTAGATAAATTAATTATTTGGATTGCTGCTAGATTCTGTTTGCTAGTATTCTGTTAAGGGTTTTTGCAACTATTTTTATCATAAATATTGGCATGAAATTTTCATTTTTTTTGTTGTGTGTTTGTCAGATTTTGGTATCAGAATGATACTGGTTTCGTAAAATGAGTTAGGGAGAAATTCCTTCTCTTTGTTTGTTTTTTTTTTGTTTGTTTGTTTGTTTGTTTGTTTGTTTTGGTGGAGGGATAGCTTCTGTAGGTTTTATACAAATTTTTTGTACATCTGGTAGAATTCAGCCACGAATTTGTCTTTTCCAGAACTTTTATTGGTTGGTAGTTTTTTAAAATACTGATTAAATTTCAGGACTTGCTATTGATTGGTTCAGGTTGCTTTAAACTCACAACAATAGAAAAAGGAGAAATAAGGGAATTATATATTCAGTAAGAATAATGAACTATTCTAACTATATATGCAGCCAACATAGGAACACCCAGATTCATAAAACAATTACTTTTAAATTTAGGAAGAGCCTTAGAAAGCCAAACAGTAATAGTGGAGGACTTCAACACCACATCTACAGCACTAGACAGATCAGCAAGGCAGAATACTAACAGAGAAATTCTGGACTTAAATTTGATGCTGGAACAATTAGACCTGATAGACCTCTATAGAATACCCAACAACCACAGAATATACATTTTTCTCATATGCACATGGAATATACTCTATGATCAAGTACATGCTTGGCCATAAAGCAAGTCTTAATAAATTCAAGAAAATATAAACCATATTAGGCATATTCTCAAACCACAGTGAAATACAAATAGAAACCAATACTAAGAAAAACTCTCAAAACTACACAATTATGTAGAAAGTAAGTAACTTTTGGATAAACAATGAATTAACACAAAAATCAAAGCTTATTTGAAACAAATGAAAATAGAGACAGAACATACCAAAATCTCTGGGATACAGCTAAAGCAGTCTTAAGAGAAGAGTTTGTAGCACTAAATGCCTACATCAAGAAGATAAAAGACCTCAGACTAACAATCTAACATCACACCTAAAGGAAGTAGAAAAACAAGATCAAACAAATCCTAAAACTAGCAGAAGAAAAGTAATACCTGAATCAGAGCAGAACTAAATGAAAATGCACCTTAAGCACCATATAAAGGTCAATGAAATGAAAACTTGGTTCTTTGAAAGGATAAACATGGTAGACGGACTGTGAGCTAGATTAACATAGAAAAAAGAGATGATCCAAATAAGCATCATCAGAAATGACAAAGGAGACATTACTACTGACCCCACAGAAATACAAAAGGTCCTCAGAGACTATTATGAATGCCTCTGTGCACACAAACCAGAAAATCTGTAGAAAATGGATAAATTCTTGAAAGCACACAATCACCCAAGATTGAGTCAGCAAGAAAATGCACAAATCTCAATTGTCCAGCATTACTAATTTTTTTAGACTCATATACCCAATTTCTTACTCTCAGATCAAAACATGAAAGCTTTTCAGACTCCAGAGTGTTTCCTTGTGTTCCTTATGTCAATATCTGAACAAAGAAAGCCACTTTTTTGAATTTTGTTATTATAGATTAGTTTTTTCAGGTCTTGACCTTTATATAACTAGATCAAACAATATGATTATCATTAATTTTGCCAACAATATGTCACAAATTTTTTTTATCTTTTTGTCTTTTTTTTTTGCTTATTATTATGCCTGAGATAATCTATTTTGTTGTATTCATCAGTGTTTCATTATTTTGGATTGTTCTTTAGTATCTATTATATAATTTTATAAAATTTATTTAATGTAATGGACATTTTGATACATATATATGTATCAGAGTAATAAATAGATATACAAACACACACACACCACTCAGAGCATTATGACTACAGGTTATTATGAGAACTATTACTAATTCAAGATCACAAATTCCTCATGAGATTCTTTTCTGCAAATAACATCTGGTTCAGAACCACAACAAAATTACTGTCCCCTTCTATGTGAAGTTTATTGTTAATTATAAATTTATCTCTTTGGGTTTCAAGCTACATACAGACATAGGCAATTGGAGTCTACATCCTAGTGTTTCCCCTTTGTCTCAGACCACTTCCAGCTACCCACATGGAAGCTAATATTTTTGGTCCTTCAGCAGATATATTCAGACCAAATTTCAGCTTTGACACTACACTATCTCACAAGGTTCTGACTTTTACTTAATTTATGACTTCTATACTTTAATTTTCAGGAAAATCAGTGTTTAAATTGTAAACACAATTGTATTTTATTTCAGTTGGGAGCGTTTGCCTGGGATGCCTATCTAAAATATTGCTGATAATTAGAAACTTTAATGACTGTTTACAGAAAACTTTCAGTATATTGAGAAATGAAAAGTAAAGGATTGAAAACTACTTTTGGTAGATATAGAAGGGAAATAAATATGAAAATCAAAATATAATTGAATATTTTCATATGTGTTATATTTGGTCTATCAAAGACTTCTCAGAAGAATAGCCATACATAGTATTAAGAGTGAACATATGGTGAATGGCTAAGAATATAGCTATTTTATGAAATAAAATATATACCAAAACATATTATAGTCATATATAGTAGAGGAGAGAGCTCAAAATAACACTTACTTTTTCTTATGTTTTGTATATAATGCACCTATGTATAAAATATGCATATATTTTGCATATACTTTAAGAAGTCTTATTTTTATGCATTCTTTTTCATTTACTTATGAGTGGAATAAAAATTATTTAATTCTATAATATTATTAATTATGGTAAAGATTCATTTTTTTTCATCAAGTATGCTCTAAAACTAAATTTGTAATAGTATCAAAATAAAAGTAGAAAAAAGTGTTTCTTCTCCCTTCTTTCATTTTTCTTTGATTTTAAAATGTTTTTCTTTAAGATTGAGTATATATTTCCCTATAGGCATACTGCAACAAGAGATGAAGCAGCAATACGATCATACTATTGATCAAATCTTTTGATCATATCTATTGTGTTTCTGTTTTTCCTTTTTTGCAAAATTCTTACTCTCCTATGACTTCATGTAAATTGATTTAAGTATATTGTCATACAAGATGGTTCAAATGGAGATAAATATTGCAAACAGTATTTATCTTGACATATCTAATGCCTCTTTTAAAGGACTGCTTCAAGGTATACAAATAATGTTATCTATATAAATGTTAAAGTATACCTAATTCCTCTATTAAATATAGTGTAATGATTTTGCAATAACATATCAAGTAGACAGTTTTAAAAATGTTAACTGCACATCATTTCTAAAATACCTGTAACATGTAGAGTTAACAATCACTGAAATAACTTTGGATCTAAGCCTACTTGTTTTATGTTAGTACCAAATAATAAAGAAATGCCAAGATTATTATTGGTTTTACTATAAAAATGTGTAGCAAGTATTAATTTTTCATTATTTTAGTGGTGCTTTCTTAGAAATGCTTGCTCCCATTGTACATGAGGATCACAACTTGGTGGAGTGCAGTGGCTTCTGCCTGTAATCCCAACACTTTCTGAGGATGAGAAGGGAGGATTGCTTGAGTCCAGAAGTTCAAGACTAGCCTGGGCAAGAGAGGAAAACCCCCCATTTCCAAAAAAAGAAAAAATTAAAACATTAGCTGGACACAAAGATATGTGGCTGTAGTTCCAACTACTCAGGAGGCTGAGGTGGGAGGATCCCTTGAGCTCGGGAGTTTCAGAATGCAGTACACTGTGATTACACCACTTCTCTTAAACCTGGATCTGGATGAGAGAGGAAGACCCTGTCTTTCTCTCTCTCAAAAAAATTACATTTTGGTATAAAGACAGATTATTTTAGATCAAAATCTGTTGACAAATTTATTTTGCGTGATTTCTTTGTTTGCTGGATGTACTGTTGTTTTCAAACAAATCATTAAGGTGGAAAAAAATAAATATGAATTTTTTTTCTAACTGAACCTAATGTATATAGTTAAGCAGCTCTCTCTCCTTGTAGCAGAAGTCTGAATGTTATTTAGTACATATTTCTCAATCTACTCAAGAATTGGTATTACTTTAACACTGCTCTCTCTGGGATTGCGTTCAAAATCTAGTTTATGTGATTGGTTCCATGGCATCAATGCTTGCAATTAATTTTAGTCTTATGCTTGATGTGGCTCAATTTATGTTTGCCATTTTAATATTTTTTCATTATATTTAATGTCTTTTTTATGCCTTTGTTTTCCTTTACTATCTTCTTTGTCATTAAATATTTTATATGGTAACATTTAGTATTATTTATAGAATAACATTTTAGTATCATTTACATTTTGAAGTTTTAAATTTTAAAGTATTATAGAAACATAATAGTTATATTTATTCATAGGGTACATGTTATGTTTTGATACAAGCATTCAATGTGTAATGATCAAATTAGAGTAATGAGGATTCCCATCACCTCATTGGACATTAAGGTTGATTCCATAGCTTTGCTATTGTGTACAGTGCTACAATAAACATGGGAGTGCAGCTGTCTCTTCAAGGTACTGCTTTTCTTCATTTTGGATATACACACAGGAGTAAGGTTGTTATTGTCAGTGCCTGTTTCCTTGCATTATACAGCCACTAAAGCCTCTGCTCAGGTTTTGTAAATGTTATTTTCATTTATCTTATAAATTGCCAGGTGTTGCCACTTATTTAGTAAAGGTTAGGGTTCAGCCAGTGATCAGAAGTTGTGATTGAATCCTGTGAGCCAAAAAGGCCCCAACCCTTTGCCAATACAAGTGTATTGGATGGTAAGTTCATTGAAGACTTTGACAATTTACAAGATAGTGCCATCATGTTTTCCATCTTTTACATTTACTAGATTTGTGTTCAGTACAGGATGAACCACCCAGTAAGTTTCTTTCTTATCTCTCCTGAGCTTGTGTGAAGCCTTTAACACACACACAGGTGTCCAACAAAGGATAGAACTATATCATGGTTCACTTGTCTGCTTAGTTGCCTAACATCTCCCTATTAAATTTGCGGCAGGTCTGCTAAGCTTTTGCTTTGCCCAACCAGTATTGAGATATTAGCTTACCTGCAAAGTTGGCCTTCCATGATTATTTCCACAGGAATCACTATTTTTGTTTACAATATTGCTGAGCATGGGATTTTCCATCCTTTGCCTTCCACTTAGCCTACTCTAGACGCAAGACTGCCATCACTATGTTCCTGACCTGCTGTACTTAAATACAAACCATGGATCAGAGAGTGGGTGAACATATAAGGAGCCAAAGGTGAAAATATCTCAGATGCCTAATGGTTTTACAGAGGTTCAAGAGATAATCTTGAGCAAATGCATTTTAATGTTGTGTATGCCTTTCGTCTTTTTCAGAAACATTAAATGATAGTTTTTGAGAATCTTATTTATTATTTTTTTGAAAAAAAGATGTACCTCAATTTTATTATACTAAAATTTTGTTGGATAAATTTTTATTATCCTGTATTTTTTCTTTTATATTCTGCAGAAATATCAAATGGACCTTCATCATCAATAGTACCTGTATTTCCATCATCTTCACAGCTCTTGGTGTCTAATATATCTAATACTTATGTATCTAATACTTGATGTATTCTGAGAGTATAGAAAATAAATTACAATTTAGCTATTCAAATTAACCAGCTATTTCTTGCAAACTATTAAAAATAGTGTCTGAAATATATCATCCTAGGCAACTCATATTTGTATCTAGAAAATTTATATCTAAATAACTTCAGGAAACAGGAGACAGTTTGAAAATGAGAAGCACTGACCCAAAGCAATACACGTTGGTCATAAAATACCAGTGAGTGATTTTGTTAATAATTCTAGTATCGTAGTTTTCAAATGTACTTGAAAGATGATTAAAAAAATCCTTTGTTCCATTATTCTTATATAATAAATGATGTAATGAACAACACCAGCTAGTATCATCGTAAGAGAAAATTCAATTAAACAAATGCTTTCCAAAATGACTTTTTGACTCAACTTAACCGTGATAAATTTGGGTTCTCTTAATGATGTAAGAGTTTTGACACAAATCAGCATATGCAAACTGAGTAACCTGAGAATCATTAATAAAAGGGGATTAAGATAATAGCAGAGTCCAGGGAAACTGCAAGGGCAGTTTAGTAACTCAGCAGTAGGCCTAAAGGTTAAGGCAGGGGTAAGTTATCTAAACTACATAAAGATACCTGCATGGTGAGAGCTTTCTGTCTGGAATTCTGAATTTTCATGGAGAGAGCCAGGATCATGAATACAGAAAAAAAAGAAGAGAACTTATATAAAAATTCCAATTTTCTACTAAATAATGGTACATATTGTGTGTGTGTGTGTATATATATATTGAGTACAACACGTTAATACATGTAAACTTATATAGCATTCAGGGGGAAAAGTGAAATGAATTTTAATTAACAAATTTTATTTTCTTGAAGCAGTTTCAGATTTACAGAAAAATTGAGTACAGAGGGTTCCCACATACACCCTGTCCCCACAAATACACAACCTGCCTTACTGTCAACATACTATGACACCTGATAAATTTATCACAATCAAGAAATCTATGTTGGCACATTATTTTCACACGCAGTTTATAGTTCATTTTAGGATTCACTCTTAGTTTTGTACATTCTATTTATTTTGACAAATCTATATTGACATGTTTCTATCATCGTTTTATCACACAGAATAGTTTCTCTTCCCTAAAAATCCTCCTCTCCACCTATGTATCCCTCCCTTCACCCTAACTATGGTAGTTTTTTAATGTCTTCATAGGTTCACCTTTTCTCAAACACCATATAGTTGGAGTCATATAGTATGTACCTTTTTTAGATTGATTCCATTCACTAAATTAAATGCATTAAATTTTTTTCCATGCCATTTGATATCTTGACAGCTCATTTCTTTGGGCACTGAATAATACTCCATTGCCTGGAGGTACCAGGATTTCTTCATCTATTCACCTGCTGAACGACATCTTGATTGCTTCCGAGTTTTGGCAATTGTGAATAAAGCTGCTATAAACATTTATATGCAGATTTTGTGCAGAGATAAGTTTTCAATTCATTTTTGTAAATACCAAGGAGCATGACTGGTGGATCACATGGTTAGAACATGTTTAGCTTTATAAGACATTTTCAAAATGTCTTCAAAGGTAGCTGGATCATTTTGTACTCCCACCATCAATAATTGAGAGTTCTTGTTGCTTCACATCCTGATCAACAATTAGTGTTTTCAGTGTTTCAGATTTTGTTCATTCTAATAGATGTGTAGTGGTATCTTGTTTTTTTGTGTGTTTTTTTTTAATTTGAAATTCCCTAATGCCATATTATGTTAAGCATAGTTTCATATGTTTACTTGTGATCTGTATATCTTGTTTAGTGAGGAGATTGTTCAGGTTATTTGCTCCTTTATTAACTGGGCTGTTCTCTTTTTATTGTTAAGAGTTTTTTTTTTTTTTTTTGTATATTTTGAATAGCAGTCCTTTAACAGATGTGTCGTTTTTCAAATATTTTTTCCCAGATTGTGGCTTGTCTTACTCTCTTGAGAAATGTTGTTTTTAAAATTTAAAACATCTGAAGTTCTATTTTCTCAAAATAATAATTTATTCTAGTTATGCACGTTCTTTTTCATTTCTGTTCTCCAATAGCCAGTGTCCAACTCATTATTATTTTTTCCTAGGACTAGTTCTTTAAATCAAGACCTGTAGAGAAAAGTATTTTGAAGAAGTCAAAGAGAGCTCCTTTTTTTCTGTTTATTATGCTTGGATTCTTAACAGAAATAAAAGAACAATATTCAACACAAATGCTTCCTGATGATCTTTTGAAATAATTTTAGAAATTCCTTTAAAATAACATATGTTAAAGAAAAAAAAATCATATTTTAATATTCACTGAAGACCCTAATATTCCTTTTTTGGGCTTCAAAATTACATGTGTAAATGGCAAGAATAGCTTCTGAAAATGACAAATGGATATGTTTTAGAGGTCATTATATATATATATATATATATATATACTGTGTTTGGAGGCATGAAAATATTTATTTGTAAGCAAATACATGCAAGAATAATTTAGTGACATTTAGCTACCTTCGCGTTCAATAAACCATAGCAATTACTCCATCACAAGATTTAATAACTATAGTACAAGCCAAAGGTTCTTTATGGTCAATTAAACACTAAATGAATAATAGCATTTTTAAAAAGTTTCACACCTTTCTGAGGTAACAGAATATAAACAGTAACCTGTAACCCCCCAATTTTCCTAATAAAGCATTTTGTCTGAATTTGTACAAATAAACCTAAAATGTAAACATAGGTGAAGTTTTTCATTGTGAGCTATCCATTATAATATTCTTGCCATTCTGCAGTCATCTTAGTGTTAAATTCTAGGAAATATGAGTTGTTATTTATTTTCTAACAGTGTTTATTTTTGATTCCTAATTACTCTTGTGTTTTCTTATAATAGCTTCCCATGGTTATGTTATCTGTAAGTAGTGAGATGTGATCAAAAAAGTTTGATTACAATACAAATGTAAAATGTGATCTGGATTAACTTAACATTTCAATGTATGTGTTATTTGTTATAGAAATAAAAGTCAAAGCTAATGGGGATAGCATTATATAGAGTTAGTAGGATGAAATAAATCATACGGACTACTTAAGCTGTAGCCTGTATCAGTGTTGTACATTAAATGGTATATAACTTTTATGCCACTGATATAGTTTGGATGTTCTTACCGTCCAAATGTTGAAATGGGTTAACCAGTGTTGGAAGTGGGTCTGGTGGATGGTGTTTGTGTCATGAGAGCAGATCCCTCATGAGTGGCTTGGTGCCCACCATTGTAATGAGTTCACATGAGATCTGGTTGTTAAAGAGTCTGGAGACTTCCCTCTTCTCTCTCTTGCTTCCCCTCTCACCATGTATCATGCCTGCTCCCCTTCATATTGTGTCATGAGTAAAAGCTTCCTGAGGCCTCACCAGAAGCTGAAGAGATGCTTGTGTCATGGTTGTATGGCCTGCAGAATCATGAGCCAAATAAACCCATTTTCCCTATGAATTTCCCAGCTTTAGGTATTCCTTTACAGCAACACAAAATGGTTTAATACAGCTACTACATGTGATGGTTGTTTATCAGTCTAAAATTCACTGACCTATTGACAGCATCTGCAAACCTTGAGATTTTTCTTCTCTCTCCCTTTCACCATTTAGTTTCCAAGAGACCACACTCTCTTGCTTAACCTTAATATTTACAGCCCGTACTCTTCCCTCACATTAGCCTCTTTACTCTCCTTTATCTCTGTGAATCCTAATAGTCAAGTGTCTCATCAGTAATTCCATATACAACGACTCCCTAATTGATCTCATTTTCTCTTGTTGCTTTATAAAGCATCTGCATGCTGATTTCATTGAAAGGTAATTCTCCATGAATAATTTTCACCTTTAGTTATAGTCTGGGCTTTCTGAGAAAAGAGCATTGATAAATTTGGCTTAAAGATGATTCAGTAGTGAACATGTTATGTGTGGTAGGTGGAATAATACCAAAAATGGTAGTTTGCTATTCTTGGTAATTTGTAAATTTTTTGTATTACATAACGAAAGGAAAATTAAAATGAGATTGATATTACTAATCAGATGATCTCAAAATACAGAGATAATCCTGTATTATTTGGGTGGGCTCAGTATAATCTTGAGGGTCTGCAAATGTTGAAATGGTTTGATTTTGTGTCCCCACCCACATCTCACACTGAATTGTAATCCCCAGTGTTAGAGGAGGGGCCTGGTCTAAGGTAATTGGATCTTGGGGGAGAATTTCCCCTTTGCTATTCTCATGATAGTGAGTGAGTTCTCACAAAATCTCATTCTTTAAGTATGTAGCAACACTCCCTCCCACAACCTTCACTCCCTTGCTCCTACTTCAGCCATGGAGGATGTGCTTGCTTACCCTTCACCTTTTGCCACGACTAAATTTTCTGAGACAGCACACAAAATGATTCTTCCCACTTAGGCCTCCAGGTCTGTGATACTAAGGTCTTCCCTGAAGGTCTCTAAAATGCCTTCCCATTTTCTTGGTTATTAACATTTGGCTCCTCTTTACTTACGCAAATTTCTAAGGCAAGCTTGAATTCCTCCCCAGAAAATGGGTTTTTATTTTCTAGCAAATGGTCATGCTGTTAATTTGCCAAATTTTTAGGCTCTGCTTATTTTTTAAATAAGGTTCGGATCATATCTTTGCTCATGGATATGAGCATATGCTGTTAGAAGCAGCCAAGACACTTTTTGAATGCTTTGCTGCTTAAAAATTTATTCTGCCAGATACCCTAAACCATCTCTCTCAAGTTCACAGATCCCTAGAGCAGGGGCACTATGTCACCAGTCTCTTTGCTAATATATAACAAAAGTGATCTTTACTCCAATTCCCAATAAGTTCTTCATCTCCATCTGAGACCACCTTAGCCTAGAATTCATCATCCATAGCACTATAAACATTTTGGTCACAACAATTTAAGAAGTCTCTAGGAAGTTCCAAACTTTTGCTCATCCTCCTGACTTCTTCTGAGCCCTCCAAGCTGTTCCAACTACTGCTCGTTACCTAGTTCCAAAGCTGCTACCACATTTTCTGGTATCTCCATAGCAATGCCTCACTTCCCAGTACCAATTTTCTGTATTAGTTTATTCTTGAATTGCTATAAAGACTACCTGATGCTTGGTAATGTATATATTTAGAAAAAGAAGTTTAGTTGGCTGACAATTCCACAGGCTGTAGCTGGACCCAGGAACACACTGCCCTGTGCAACCTTAGGAAACTGCTCCTTATATCCCAACCACTTTAGCTACAGCCATGTATAAAAGAACCCCAGAAAAATGTCAGGCTGCTGCTCCATTTGTTGCCAAACATAAACCTTGGTAGACTTCTATGTGGTGTTAAGTCCGAGGGTGCACAGAGGGCAAAAGTTGAGGCTTGGGAGCCTCTTCCTGGATTTCAGAGGATGTGTGAATATGCCTAGATATCCAGGCAGAAGGCTGGTACAGAGATGGAGCTCTCATAGAAATCCCCTGCAAGGGCAGTGCAGAAAGAATATGTGGGGTTGGAGACCCTACACAGAGTTTACACAGTGGAGTTGTGAAAACAAGGCCATTGTCCTTCAGATCCTAGAATTATAGATGCACTGGCAGCTTGAACTTTGTGCTTGGAAAACCTACAGACACTCAACATCAACCCTTGAAAGCAGCTGTGGGATCCGAGCCCTACAAAGCCACAGGAGTAGAGCAACCCAAGGCTTTGGGAGCCCACCCCTTGCATTAGTGTTGCCTGGATGTGATGACACATGGGGTCAAAGGAGATCATTTTGGAGCTTTAGGATTTAATAACTGCCTTGCTGGTGTTTGGACTTGTGTGGGGCCTGTAGTCCATTTGTTTTGGCTGATTTCTGCCTTTCAAAATGGGTGTATTTACCCAATGCTTGTACCCCCATTGTATCTTTGAAGTAACTAACTTGTTTTTGATTTTACAGGCTCATAGGTGGAAGGAACTTGCCTTGTCTCAGATGAGACTTTGGACTGTGAACTTTTAAATTAATGCTGAAATGAGTTAAGATGTGCGGGACTGTTGAGAAGGGATGATTGTATTTTGTAATGTGAGAAAGACATGAGATTTAGGAGGAGTCAGTGGTAGAATGATATGATTTGGATTTGTGTCACCTCCCAAATTTCATGTTACATTGTAAGCCCCAATGTTAGAGTTGGGCCTTGTGGGAGGTGATTGGATCATGAAGGCAGATTTCCCCTTTGATACTATTCTTGTGATAGTAAGTAAATTATCATGAGATCAGGTTGTTTAAAAGTGTGTAGGACCTCCCGCCCCTCTCTCTTCCTCCTGTGAGATGTACCTACTTCCCCTTCACCTTCTGTCATGATTGTAAATAAGTTTCCTGAGACCTCCCTAGCAATGTTTCCTGTACAACTTGCAAAACTGTGTCAATTAAACTTCTTTTTGTTAAAAATAAATTATCCAGCCTTAGGTAGTTATTTATAGCAATGTATGAAAAGACTAATATAATTGTGTAAAAGAAAGACATAAAAGTCAGTGTTAGGCAACATGGCCAAATAGGAACACATCCTGTCTGCAGCTGCCAGTGAGACCAACACAAAAGGCTAGTGATTTCTGCATTTTCAACTGAGGTACCCAGTTCATCTCATTGGGACTCATTAGGCAATGGGTGCAGCCTATGGCAGGCAAGTAGAAGCAGGGTGAGGCACTGCCTCACCCAGAAAGTGCAAGGAGCCAGGGGCCTCCCTCCCCCAGCCAAGGGAAGCTGTGAGGGACTGTGCTATCCAGCCCAGATACTACACTTTTCCCATGGTTTTTGCCATTTGCAGATCAGGAGATTTCCTTGTGTTCCTACACCACCAGAGACCTGGGTTTCAATCAAAAAACGGGGCAGTTGTTTGGGCAGCCACCAAGCTACCTGCATGAGTTTTTCCTTTTTCATACCTCAGTGGTGCCTAGAACCCCAGCAAGAGAGAATAGTTTACTCCCCTGGAAAGGAGGCTGAAGCCAGGGAACCAGTGGGACTCAGCAGGTCCCACTCCCATAGAGCCCAGCAAGTTAAGAACCACTGGCTTGAAATTTTCATTGCCAGCACAGTAGTCTGAAGTTGACCTGGGATGATCTAGCTTGGTCAGGGAAGGGGTGTCTGCCATTACTGAGGCTTGAAGTAGGCAGTTTTCCCGTGACAGTGTTAAGGAGGACTGGAAGTTTGGACAGGCAGAACTCAACCCAGTGCAGCAAGCAGCTGTGGCCAGACTGCCACTCTACATTCCTCCTCAATGGGCAGGGCATCTCTGAAATAAAGGCAGCAGTCCCAGTCAGGGGTTTATAGATAAAACTTCCATCCCTGGGTCAGAGCACCTAGGGGAAGGAGTGGCTGTGGGTGCAGTTTCAGCAGACTTAAACGTTTCTGACTGCCAACTCTGAAGACAGCAGCAGATCCTGACAAGGAGGATTCTCCCAGCACAGTGCTTGAGCTCTGCTAAGGGACAGACTGCCTCAAGTGGATCCCTGACACCCACGGCTCCTGACTGGGAGAAACCTCCCAGCAGGGGTGGACAGACACCTCATATGGGAGAGCTCACCGGCATCAGGCCGGTGACCCTCTGGGATGAAGCTTCCAGAGGAAGGAGCAGGCAGCAATCTTTGCTGTTCTGCAGCCTCTGCTGGTGATACCCAGGCAAATAGGGTCTCGAGTGGACCTCCAGCAAACTCCAGCAGACCTGCAAAAGCGGGGCTTGACTGTTAGAAGAAAATCTAACAAACAGAAAGCAATAACATCAACATCAACCAAAAGGACCACCATACAAAAACCCCACCCAAAGGTCATCAGCCTCAAACATCAAAGGCAGATAAATACACAAAGGTGAGGAAAAACCAACAACAAAAAAAAAGCAGAAAATTCCAAACACCAGAATGCCTCTTCTCCTCCAAATGATAACAACTCCTCTCCAGCAAGGGCGTAAAACTGGATAGAGAATGAGTCTGAAGAATTGACAGAAGTACACTTCAGAAGGTGGGTAATAATGAACTCTTCCGAGCTAAAGGAGCACATTCTAACCCAATGCAAGGAAGCTAAAAACCTTGATAAAAGGTTACAGGAGCTGCTAACTAGAATAACCAGTTTAAAGAAGAACATAAATGACCTGATGTACCTGAAAACTACATCACAGCAGAACTTTGTGAAGCATACACACGTATCAATAGCCAAATTGATCAAGTGGAAAAAAGGATATCAGAGATTGAAGGTCAACTTACTGAAATAAAGTGAGAAGACAAATTAAAAAAAAAAAAAAAAAAGGGAACAAACAAAGTCTCCAAGAAATATGGGACTATGTGAAAAGACCAAACCTAAGATTGATTGGTGTACCTGAAAGTGATGGGGAGAATGTAACCAAGCTGCAAAGGACACTTCAGGATACTATCCAGGAAGACTTCCCCAACCTAGCAAGACAGGTCAACATTCAAATTCAGCAAATACAGAAAATACCAGTAAGATACTCCTCAAGAAGAGAAACCCCAAGATATAATTGTCAGATTCTTCAAGGTTGAAACGAAGGAAAAAATGTTAACGGAAGCCATGGAGAAAGGTCAGATTGCCCAAAACGGGAAGCCCATCAGCCTCTTTGCAGAAATCCTGCAAGCCAGTGGAGAGTGGGGTCCAATATTCAACATTCTTAATGAAAATAATTTTCAAATTCAGAATTTCATATCCAGCCAAACTAAGCCTCAAAAGCCAAGGAGAAATAAAATCCTTTACAGACAAGCAAATGCTGAGGGATTTTGTCACCACCAGGCCTGCCTTACGAGAGTTCCTGAAGGAAGTACCAGTACCAGCCACTGCAAAAAAATACCCAAATATAAAGACCGTTGACACTATGAAGAAACTGCATCAACCAATGTGCAAAACAACCAACTCGTGTCAGGACAACAGGATCAAAATCACACATAACAATATTAACCTTAAATGTAAATGGGCTAAATGCCCTAGTGAAAAGACACAGACTGGCAAATTGGATAAAGAGTCAAGACCCATCAGTGTGCTGTATTCAGGAGACCCATCTGATGTGCAAAGACATATATAGGCTCAAAAAAAAGGACAGAGGAATATTTACCAAGCAAATGGAAAGAAAAAAAAAATCATAATTTCTGATAAAACAGACTTTAAACCAACAAAGATGACAAAAGACAAAGAAAGGCATTACATAACAGTAAAGGGATCAATGCAACAAGAAGAGCTAACTATTCTAAATATATATGCACCCAACACAGGAGCACCATCATTCATAAAACAAGTTCTTAGAGACCTCCAAAAAACTTAGATCCCACACAATAATAGTAGGAGACTTTAACACCCCATTGTCAATATTAGACAGATCATTGTGACAGAAAATTAACAAGTATATTCAGGACTTAAACCCAGCTCTAGACTAAAAAGACCTAATAGACATCTTCAGAATTCTCCATCCCAAATCAACAGAATATACATTCTTCTTAGCACCACATCACACTTATTCTAAAATTGACCACATAATTGGAAGTAAAATACTCCTCAGCAACTGCAAAGGAACTGAAATCATAACAAAAAGTCTCTCAGACCTCAATGCAATTAAATTAGAACTCAGGAGTAAGAAACTCACTCAAAACTGCACAACTACATGGAAACTGAACAACCTTCTCCTGAATGACTACTGGGTAAATAACAAAATCAAGGCAGAAATCAAAAAGTTCCTTGAAACCAATGAGAACAAAGAGACAATGTACCTGAATCTCTGGGACACAGCTAAAGCAGCGTTTAGAGGGAAATTTATAGCACTACATGCCCACATCAGAAAGCGGGAAGGATGTGAAATAGAACACCTGACTGTCACAATTAAAACAGCTAGGGAAGCAAGAGAAAACAAATTCAAAAGCCAGCAGAAGACAAGAAATAACCAGATCAGAGCAGAATTGAAGGAGAGAGAGACACACACAAAAAAAACCCTTCAAAAAATCAATGAATCCAGGAGCTAATTTTTTGAAAAAATTAATGAAATAGATACACTGCTGGCTGGACTAATAAAGAAAAGAGAGAAGAATCAAAAAGTCAAAATAAAAAATGATAACAGATATATCACCACTGATACCCCAGAAATACAAACTACCATCAGAGAATACTATGACACCTCTATGCTAATAAACTAGAAGATCTAGAAGAAATGGATAAATTCCTGGACACATACACCCTCCCAAGACTAACCAGGAAGAAGTCAAATACCTGAAGAGACCAATAACAAGTTCTGAAATTGAGGCAGTAATTAATAGCCTACCAACCAAAAGAAGCACAGGACCAGAGGATTCACAGCCGAATTCTACCAGAGGTACAGAGTGGAGCTGGTACCATTCCTTTTGAAACTCTTCCAAACAATAGAAAAAGAGGTACTCCTGCCTAACTCATTTTCTGAGGCCAGCGTCATCCTCACACCAAAACCTGGCAGAGACACAACAAAAGAAGAAAATTTCAGGCCAATATTCCTGATGAACATCGATGCGAAAATACTCAGTAAAATACTGGCAAACCTTATCTAGCAGCACATCAAAAAGCTTATCCACCACAATCAAGTCAGCTTCATCCCTGGGATGCAAGACTGGTTCAACATATGTAAGTCAATAAATGAAATCTATCGCATAAACAGAACCAATGACAAAAACCACATGATTATCTCAATAGATGCAGAAAAAGCCTTCAATAATATTCAACACAACTTCATGCTAAAAACTCTCAATAAACTAGGTATTGATGGAACATATCTCAAAATAGTAACAGCTATTTATGACAAACCCATAGCCAATCTCATACTGAATGGACAGAACCTGGAAGCACTCTTTTTGAAAATCAGCATAAGACAAGGATGCCCTCTCACTCCTCTCACCACTCCTAGTCAACATAGTATTGGATGTTCTTGCCGGGGCAATCAGGCAAGAGAAAGAAATAAAGCGTATTCAAATAGGAAGAGAGGAAGTTAAATAGTCTCTGTTTGCAGATGACATGATTCTATATTTAGAAAACCCATCGTATCAGCCCACAAAAATTCCTTAAGCTTCTAAACAACTCCAGCAAAGTTTCAGGATACAAAATTGATGTGTAAAAATCACAAGCATTCCTATACATCAATAATAGAAAGGCAGAAAGCCAAATGATAAGTGAACTACCCTACCATTCACAATTGCTACAAACAGAATAAAATACCTAGAAATACCACTTACAAGGGACGCAAATGACCTCTTCAAGGAGAACTACAAACCACTGCTCAATGAAACAAGAGAGGACAAAAACACATGGAAAAATAATTCCATGCTCATGGATAGGAAGAAACAATATTATGAAAATGGTCATACTGCCCAAAGTAATTTATGAATTCAATGCTATTCCCATCAAGCTACCATTGACATTCTTCACAGAATTAGGAAAAAAAAAAAACTTTAAATTTCATATGGAACCAAAAAAGAGCCCATATAGGCAAGACAATCCTAAGCAAAAAGAATAAAGGTGGAGGCATCACACCACCTGACTTCAAACTATACTACAAGGCTATGGTAAACAAAACAGCATGATACTGGTACCAAAACAGATATATAGACTAATGGAACAGAACAGAGCCCTCAGAAATAATACCACACATCTACAGTCATCTGATCTTTGACAAACCTGAGAAAAATAAGAAATGGGGAAATTTGTTCAAAGTTGACAATAATTCCATTTTTCACCCCACTCTCTTGCCACTGCATGTGGCAACCTCATTTTGAAATTCAACATGAATTTGATTGCACCACTCTCTAACCAACTCTGGAAACAAGAACCTTGGGAAGAAGTCTGGACCCTGTTTTTCTTTTTAATTTCCCTCCCTCCCTTCCTCCCTTCCTCCCTTCCTCCCTTCCTCCCTTCTTCCCTTCCTCCCTTCCTCCCTTCTTCCCTTCCTCCCTTCTTTCCTTCCTTTTCTTTCTTTTCTTTCTATTATTTTGAGACAGAGTCTTTCTCTGTCACCCAGGCTGGAGTGCAGTGGTGTGATCTCGACACACTGGAACCTCCGCCTCCCAGGTTCAAGCAATTCTCCTGCCTCAGCTCCCCAAGTAGCTGGGACTATAGGCATCTGCCACCATGACTGGCTAATTTTTTGCATTTTTAGTGGAGACGGGGTTTCACCTTGTTAGCCAGGATGGTCTCGATCTCCTGACCTCGTGATCTGCCTGCCTCAGTCTCCCAAAGTGCCCGTTTTTCTTTTAATCCCTAGCAAGCAAACAGAATGTGTATTATTTATTTTTACAAAGAAAACATTTGCTGATTCAGTTGTTTATATTCATTTCATTCTGGCAATGGTTTTAAAATCTTTTAGTGGAATGAAGGCAGCCAACATTTTTCTCACTGGTTGCTCTGATCCTATATCCTTTTCTCTCTATTGTCTATGAATATTACTTCCAGAGTTATTTTTCTAGATGATTTCATGTCTTTCTACTGTTCAAGTTATCACAGAGGCTCCGATTGTTGGACTTTAGAATAATGTCTTATATCCTTAGCAGGAAGAATAAGGCTCAAATTATTTTTGTTCCAGCTTACATTTTTAGTCTTATCTTTTGTTGTATGCCACGAACTGAGTTTTTTTTTTTTTTTTTTTTTTGAGACGGAGTGTCGCTCTGTCGCCCAGGCTGGAGTGCAGTGGCGCGATCTCGGCTCACTGCAAGCTCCGCCTCCCAGGTTCACGCCATTCTCCTGCTTCAGCCTCCCGAGTACCATTCTCCTGCTTCAGCCTCCCGAGTAGCTGGGACTACAAGCGCCCGCCACCTCGCCCGGCTAGTTTTTTGTACTTTTTAGTAGAGACGGGGTTTCACCGTGTTAGCCAGGATGGTCTCGATCTGCTAACCTCGTGATCCACCCGTCTTGGCCTCCCAAACTGCTGGGATTACAGGCTTGAGCCACCACGCCCGGCCACACGAACTGAATTTTGTACACACCAAATCCATGTGTTGAAGCCCTAATATCCATGTGACTGTATTTGGAGATATGGCCTTTAAGGAGGTCGTTAGTTAAAATTGGGTAATAGAGCAGGGCCTTAATCCATTAGTACTAATATCCTTATAAGAAGAGGAAGAGACATCTGGAGTATGCAAATAGAGTAAAGGCCACATGAAAACTTCTTGAGAAGTCTACTGTCTGTGAGCCAGGAAGAAAAAACAAAAGCCAATCTTGCCTGCACCTTAACCTTGGACTTTCAACTCCAGAACCGCGAGAACATCATTTCTGTTGTATAAGCCACGTAGTCTGTGGTATTCTGTTATGACAGCATGAGCAGATAAATTCATCATTCTTCTTCCAACCACCACCATATTGTACATAACTATATTTTCCACTTTAGCTAGGTAGTACTTGCTACTCTTTCCAACACATGTTCTGAGGTTTTGGAACACATGTTCTGAGGTTTCCAACACATGTTCTGAGGTTTTTCCAGCACAATGATCCTTTTTAGCTGGTATTTCATAAAGGTCACCTTTCCTTTAAGCCTTCTGTAGAACATGTTTAGTACTCTTGCAAGCATTTTGTCATCAATTATGAGTCATTTCTGCAGATGTTTGTATTTCTCTTAAAACTAGGATTTACTTAGTCAAAGCGAATCAGAGTCAAATTGTCTTCACTTCTGTTTCAAAAGTGCCTAAGTATATGACCTGGAAAAAATAGATGCTCCACAAAATATCAATTGACATAAAATGATCACAGAAGTACAGATAAATGAGTTACCAGAGTTCAGAGGACAGATATTGCCAGTTATCAGTGATCGAGAATGTGGCATCATTTTGGATCTATGATATTAAACATATTTAAAAGATAAAATACGTTGAAATTAAACAAGGTAAAGGCAAAGGATTATGAAACTATGGTGCATGTCTAGAGAGGAAAAAACACCCATTTTTGCATGATTGAAAATGAATGAAAAATTATACTTTTTCTGTGTCTTTCTCTCTCACTTGCTGTCACACAAACACATCAGGTTACTCAACTTAGCTATCTTATCCAATATGATAATGTGATCAGGAATGTATTTAGGGTAAAGGAAGCCTAAATCTTGAATGAAAAAATTAAAAATAAGCATATATGAACTTTTGAATTAACAAGAGATGTATATTACTTGACTTTCATTTATTTCATTGGAAAATCATTTCTTTGGTTAGACTATATGAGCTCTATATAAGGTTTAGGAGAAAGCATGATTATTTATTTGGGAAACCATATATTTAACTGTAAAAGATACTTTTCACAGAATAGTCTTCTTATGGTGTACTTCTTATGTTATCAGAAATATTTTGAATATTCAATACCATTTCTGCAAAAATTTGTGGGTTAAGTAGAACGTTGGGTAGAAACAGCCAAGGTCACGTGTGTGACCTCAACCTTTTATTTTACTTTACTTTTCTCTGTAATGGTGGTTAATAGGTATAAAAATGAATAGTATTATTACTCTTAATAATGAAATCAAGGCAGTTTGATAAGAATATGGAAATGCATGACATTTTGTGACAGACATTTTGTCTATGAGCCTTTATTCTTTTTATTTAAGTGAATGTATTACATTATTTGCATATTTAGTGTAAAGATAATAGGTTTTCTCTATGGTGAAACTCTTTTTGATAATTTATCCATAATTGAATGCAGCTCTTAGTTGGTATCTTGTGTGTAGGTAAGTTTGTGTAGTTTAGCATCCTTATATTATATTGCATGGGTTACTGCTTCAAAAAATTATGCACCAAGGAGATAAATGTCAAGCTCAAAAAGTTCAAATTCTTAATTAAATCACCTGCCTTTTTTTCTCAGACACAGTGCATAGCAAATGGTCCAAATTTTAAGCAACACTGAGTTATTCTCTTCAATTTAACTAGCTTTATTTTAGCTGCAAAATCACTTATCTGATTATATCTTCTTAGACTTAAAAACTATTTAACAAAAGTGTATTGTGTGATACATTTATTTTTGGAGTGTGTGATCACGGTCAGTGGTATGATATTTTGCAGTGTTTTCAGGGAAGTGTTGTATATTAACAATGATTGTATCCTTAAGTTGAATAATTGAATAATTGTCTTTTATAAATGATTTGGAAATGGTAAAATGAATGTGAGTTGACAGATACCAGTGATTTTAACAAGGCATTCAGAGACTACTCCATGTGATTTATGTAAGCTTTAATCCCTCAGTTTTAATGCGAGCTCAACTGATTGGCCACATATACTGAAGTCATTTATATATTGCAATCCCCCGGGATGCTAGAGTTTAAAAAAGATAGGATCGTTCTCTTAGTGATGGAAGGTTAAATCCTTTAGAGAATGTACAACAACTTTTTTAATAAGAGCAGTGATGACTACATCAAACCTACTTTGGAGTAAGTTCTTCCTATAGTCATTGAGTAAATTAAAATACATTTATGAATTTATGAGTTTTATCTAATACATGAAACAGATAATGAATACATTAAGTACATATTGTCTCTATACAGTTGTCCCTTGATATCCATGGAAGATAGCTTCCAGGATCCCCCATGGATACTAAAATTCACAGATGTTCAAATCCTTTATATAAAATGATATCATATTTGCATATAACCTATGCATATCCTCCATTATACTTTAAATAATCTCTGGACTACTTATAATACTTAATAAGATATAAACTCAATGTAAATAGTTGATAATTTGTATTGTTTAGGGATTAAGGGCTGGAACAAAATGTCTATACATGTTCAGTACAGACGCAACCACCTATCTTTTTTTTCCCTGAACATTTTCTATCCATGTGGTTTTGTGGTTGAATCCGTGGATTCATGGAGCCCATGGAGGGCTAACTGTATTGGCTTCCCTGTATCCTTTAAGAAACTGCTTCTCCTTTACTCCATATAATTAGGGTGAAGTCACGAGTCCTATGATCCTGCCTTTCATGTCGTAAAGATGCACATAAGACCTATGTTGGCCTATCTGTTAATTCCATCTCCTTAGATACGTGATTGTGTGGGGATAGGGATTAACAAGTGACCAAGCAAAGCCAGAATTCTTTCACTGATTAAGAATGCTAAAGACTGTAATTTAATGAAAATGCTGTCTCTATTTTACCATTACAGAATTTCTTGTAACAGTAACCCATTAAAGTATATTGAAAGTATTTATCATGGTCCTTGTGAGTAACAATAATAAAACAAATAGAAATCTGGGATATACAATCAGTACAAATAATTCAGAAGAATCTGCCTCCATTTATGAACATGTAAAACAGTTAAAACAATAACCATTAAACTGAAGAGTAAAACTAAAACTTATTTTTATAAATTCAATAAAGTATTGAAATTTGTCTATATCTAGAAATCAGAAATTTGTCTATATCTAGAAATTAAATATGTCTATATCTAGAAATCAGAAAAAAATCACTCTAATGAATAGCAAATTTCTTTAAATTTGCGAATATTCTCAAATTAGTATACTTAATGAAACTGAAATTTAATTTTGATAGATTTTTATCCCTTTTCCAACCAAAGAGATAGTCTGAATATATACATTGGAATAGAATGATGAAAAAATAAAAGCTCAAAACAGCAATTTTATACAGCCCAGATAAATTAGATTCCTTGACAAACAATTCAAGAAGATGATAAACAGAATTTAGGTATCTAAACAAAATCATTTTGTTCATAATAACACCATAAAAGATTAATGATCTCTTTTAGAAAGTTTGATAAGTCAATAAAATTATTTTATTTTGATAAATTACTATCACAATATTTTGCTTTCAAATGTATCCATGGTGAATTATTTTAATTTAAAAGTTATCACTTTAAATAGGGTGAGATATGACAAAACTTTAGTAATTTATGGTTTTCAAAAATATACATGTTTAAAGAAAATTTTATAGTGTGTGCTTCAGTTACTATGCGCATGCATAACAATAGAATGGAAAATAATGTTATAAAAAAAATCTTGAAATGCATATTTTCCAAGTGAATGTTTTAAAAATAGTGTGAATAAATGATTAAATCATGAAAAAAAAAAAAAGAATGCTAAAGACGTTGTCTGAATGAAGTGACAAATACCAGTTTTAAAATTTAGAACAAATTGCCTAAGAGGTTAGTATAGAACAAATCAGAGCTTATGGAGAGAGAAGTGTGAGGGTGTGAGAATATATGTGCAGTGATGTGTGTGCCTGTGCATCTAGACTTGCGTGAGTTGGGCTGAAGGGTAAATATCTGATGATACTTTGTTCACACTACTTGAACAAAATACTACAAGTTGGTAGCTTATAAATGACAGCAATTTATTTCTCAAAGTTCTGAAATCTGGGAAGTTCAAGATCAAGGTGCTGGTGAGTATTTATTCTTCATTGACAGAAACTTTTTGCCACGTTTTTACATAATGAAAAGGGCACACAAGCTTGCTTGGGCCTCTTTTATTAGATCACTAATATATGCATAAGGGATTCACCCTCGTGATCTAATCAAGTCCCAAAGGTCCTACCTCTTAATACTATCATACTGGGAATGAGGTTTCAACATAGGAATTTTGGGGTGATGCAAACATTCAGACCATAGTAACACTATTTGATTTTAATTCTGTTTTGGATTAATCCATTTCTTTTATTTTATTGTAGATTACTACAAGCTTAAGATGAGATCTGTCCTACTAATTGCTTATTAAGTGTACAGAATAATATTGCTGAGTGTAGGTACGATGTTTTTCAGCAGATCTCTAGAGCTTGTTCATCTTGCTTGACTAAAACTTTACACCTGTTGATTGGTACTCCCCATGTTTTCTTCCCCCAGCCCCTAGCAAACACCAATCTACTCTCAATTTGACTAATTTAGATACTACATATAAGTGAAATCACAACAAATTTGTCTTTTTGTAATGAACTTATTTCACTTATCATAGGATTTCAGGTTTATCCATTTTGTTGTCTATACAGAATATTTTCTTTTTTTGACTGAATAGTATTCTTTTGCATACATATGCTATATTTTCTTTATCTTCTTATCTGTCAAGGGACATTTGGGGTGTTTCTATATCTTGGCTATGGTGCCTAATACTGTAATAAATGTGGGAGTACAGGCATCTCTCCGAGATCTTGATTTTAATTGTTTTAGATAAATATTCAAAAGTGGGATTGCTGGATTATATAATAGGTCTATTTTATGGTTATGTGGAATATCCATATTGTTTTATATAGCTTCTGCACTATGTTGCCTTCTCACCAACAGTGTGCATGGGTTCTAGTTTCTCCACATCCTTAAAAATATTTGCTGAGTTTTTTGTTTGTTTGTTTGTTTTTCGCATAATAGCCTTCTGACATGTCTAAGGTGCTATGCCATTGTGCTTTTTATTTGCATTTCCCTGATGAATAGTGAGGTTGAACATTTTTTAATATACTTATTGGTCACTTGTATGTCTTCTTTGGAGACATGTCTGTTTGATCTTTTCCCTATTTGTAAAGCAGGTTACTGATTTATTTACTATTGCATTGTAGGAGTTCCTTACATACTTTGGAAATTAATTCCTTATTAGAAATATGGTTGGCAAATATTTTACGCCATTTCATACGTTGCCTTTTCACTCCACTGATTGCTTCCTTTCCTGTGCAGTGAATAAAGCCACTTTGATTTCCATTAATTAGTTAAGTTTTTGTTTTGTGTTTTACTTTAAATTTTTTAAAAGTTGGTTTAAATTTAATGTCTATTAATAGCAAGCTTTATTAATTTGAAATTGAACTCTCAACTCAATAAAATATTTTAAAGATTATCTGACAATTAAAATGCTGTAACAATAGTATTATTTTTTATGAGCTACAACTATAATATATGAGTACCGTTTTTGTTTTTCTCCTAAATGTCATTGAAAAAAAGAACATTTTTGCCTCAAAATGCATATGTATGTGTTCCTTCCTATAATAAAATAACACTTCAGAATAGCCAACTTTACCTTAAAGATTTTGTTCTAACTCTGTGTTTGTGCAATAAATACATTATTAAGAATTTATTATATACTAGATAGAGAAAGAGACTGAAAGCCAGCCAGCCAGACACAAGTTACAACCTTCCTTTGTACTCAGGGAGTAGTCGAGGAAATGGTACAAAAAAAGTAAGAAGGAATTCAATAAAAAGAATTCAATAGACTAAATTTCTCAACAAGAGTGAAGACATAATTTGTGTTTAAAGGATTCCAAAAATATTGTGATAAACAACCATTGGCCACTTTAAGGGAGAAGCATTTTCTATTAGAGTGGTGACAGCCTCTAACAGTGCTTACATAAATAGCATACGATAGAAGGTAATTAAATATAGAAAAGCTTACACAAAACCCAGCTTCACTCAATGATAGACTGGATAAAGAAAATTTGGAACATATACACCATGGAATACTATGTAGCCATTAAAAGCATGAGTTCATGTCCTTTGCAGGGACATGGATGAAGCTGGAAGCCATCATTCTCAGCAAACTAATACAGGAACAGAAAACCAAAAACTCCGTGTTCTCACTCATAAGTGGGAGTTGAACAATGAGAACATATGGACACAGGGAAGGGAACATCACACACTGGGGCCTGTCGGGGCGTGGGGGCAAGGAGAGGGAGAGCATTAGGACAATACCTAATGCTGTGGGGCTTAAAACCTAGATGGCAGGTTGATAGGTGCAGCAAATCACCATGGCACATGTATACCTATGTAACAAATATGCACATTCTGCATGTGTATCCCAGAGCTTAAAGTAAAATTTAAAAAAGAAAGAAAAATCTTCTTTGCCAGGGATTATCACTATATTTTTCACTGATTTGAGAGAAACATGCAGATTTCTGTCTTTGAATGAATACAATTGTGGGAAATCATGTTTATTTCCATCTCAAAAGTATAGTCCTCATGAACAGAGATATACCAAAGTCCTAAGAATGCCTCAGTGACCAGTAGGTGCACAAGGAAGGTAAATCAATGATTTTTTTTTTCTGTAAGGTTTAAGCAGATAAAGAAGAACTTTTGCAAAATGTCACTTGAAACTCAAGATAAAATAGAAACTTATAGACGGTTCTCAAGACATTGAGAGCAATGAAATAGTTTCTCCCTAAATCTCAAACAGTGTTTATTAAATATAAAAATAGAACAGTCAAAAGTCAGAACATTGTAAGATCTTCTTTTCACAAACTTGTTTTTCCTCTCTACATACCACACAAGCTTTACTTACTAAGCCAGAAACTGTGGAATTGTTTTCCCTTTTAAGTAAAAAAGTTAAATAGTTTTTACCTCAGAAATAACTTGTATTACTAGTGGTCTTCTACTATGTATTACATCATACACTCATTTATTTCTTTATATGGAATTTAGGATTTTAGCATCTACTGTATACAGTGTTCTTTTCTAGGCACCACAGGGCTATAGTTTTTGATACGTTTGACAAATCTTATGCCCTCATTGAAGATATACTCTAGTAATAATATAATAATAGCTATAACAAGCAGTGTTATGATATATATGTAAAAAAGTTAACTTTATGATTATATTGCAATTCATCTTTATTTTCATCTTAGTAACTACTTTGTATAGGTTATATAAACATGCATTATGTATTGTTATGAATGAGTAGCTTTGTAGCCTTGGTTAATGTTGAGTGATTTTAATATGGTAAGTATGGGAGTATGTTGAAAAAAAAAGTAGTAATTGCTTGAAAAATATTTTAACTGCTATTATATTATAAAAACACAGTTGCACTGAAATATACTGTCATTATTCAATTTAATTGAGTGCATTTTAGGACCAGGTGCTTACTTACCCTCCCATTTAATTGGGTACTTGTTTTTTCCACCTGAAAGATTTTTCTTCAAGTGCACTGCTAAGTACCCAATGTATTTTCAACTTACAGTCAGTTCTTGATTACCTCCTGGGATTACTCCATTATAGATTACCTGTAACAAACCTTGCTTTTCAGAACTTATTGACATTGCTATCTTCTACACTTCTAATTAAGTAATTTCATGACATTCAGGCTGTTTCTCCAACTAGTAAAGTCTGTTTTAAAAGTCAAACTAGTTTCTGACTGCATTTATACATTGTAAATTTCAACCAACCATCATAGTTGAATAAGTTTTTCAATTTAAATATTCAAAATTTTCAATGTATTAGGGAATATTTCCTTCTATCCAGGAAAATAAATTCAATAAATCAAAATGTTTAACGGCCGTATTCAAATATAAGTCATTACAAACCAGAAGCATGGCAATGACTGAGAGACATAAGATCATAAAAGTTGTATAGCTTTTCCTCATGCTGTTACGTTTGAAGAATGTGAGTGGGCTGCAAGGGTACAGGGATCCATTCTTTGATTCTTCTCTCAAAGCATCTTTTCCACCAATTAGCTGGTTTTTAAAAACTAAATATTAAAGAAAAGAAACACTTTTCCTAATTATGTATAGCATTGTAATGCAAATTACTAATCTCGGAAATGAGTATTTCTGAGATCAGTAAATATGTAGGCAAAATTCTAAGCCTTTGTATACGGCACTCTTGAGAGAGAAGTAAGACACACATTCTCTCTCTGTTTTCATTAATCCATCTTCGAAGGTCAAGTCCTGTGGGTACAAATGAGTCCGTGACATTTTTCATAGTCACTTGCTCACCTGATGCTAACCTCACCCTCTTCACTATTGAAATGCTATTTTTGTAATCCCACTCACAGCTCCGTGCCTTATTTCTTAGCATCTCTGGAATTGTCTATATTTGCTCATGTACAAATCCTACAATATTGTTTCACACAGGCCTTGCAATTGCATATTGATTATGCCTTTTCATGTTGTTTCTACATGTGCTGCCTTTTGTTAGAGGAATCTTTCTCTTCCTAAAGTGTTCTACACCCAATACTCTCAAAGTAGTAAGACCCAAAAACTAAACAGTGCTGTATTCCTATGAGTTATCACTGAACTGGGGCTGCATGGAAATACATCCACATGTAAGTCAAGTGGTCCTCTCCTACAGATTCAGTTAGACTCTTAAAGTCCATAAGAAAAACATCTATAGCTTAAATGTAGGTAAGTAGATGCCCTGCCAAAAATACTTAGGTAATTATATATTATATGTTTTATATCACATAGTTATATATCACATATATGTGATATAATATAAAATATGTATTTATTTTATTATTCTATATGTGCATAACTACATAGAGACACAAGCATTCATACACATATACATGTATACACATAAATACATATATGAGTATAATTACATATACACATGTATGTGTAATTATACACATATGTATAATATGTGTAATTATGTATAATATGTATAATCACATATACACAAGTATGCATATGTAATTACGTAGATTATATGTATAATTACACATACCCATGTATGTGTATGTAATTATGTATATTATGTAGGTATAATTACATATACACATATGTATGTAATTATACACATATATGTATTTATGTGTATACATGTGTATGTGTATGAATGCTTGTGTCTCGATGTAGTTATGCACATATAGAATGATATAATAAATACCTATTTATATATATGCACTTCCAGTTCTAGCTCTCTTGCTCAAAATATCTTCCTCCATTTACCTCTTTCCTCTGTCACTTTACTGTAAGTGCCAAGAAAAAAATGAGCTGCATCTTCAACACTTGCTTGAAAATTTCCTCCAGTAAATATCCAAATTTATTGCTTACAAATTCTGCTTTCCACATATCTGTAGGTTGCACATTTGATTCTATCACAAGTAGGGTATCGAGAATTATAAATAGTAGGCATTTGTCTTAAGAACTAGAAAGAAATCTAGGTTCAAGTTTCTAAGTCATTGCTTATGGATAAAGTACATGAAGCAATTCTATTGAAATGAATTCCTTCAACATTAAAATAAATGTTGCAAAAAATTATCCTCACAAAATATATTTTTTGTGACTCTCTCCATTCTTCTAAAAAATTATCTGAACTTTTCTTGTCTTTGCTTATTATTGACTACATTTTCAACATTTTGTTAGGCGGTAAATATTTAAATATTTATTTACACTTTTTCTAGGAATGCTGTAAATGCGCATGATGTCAATCAGTAGATAAACAAAATAGAAGAAAAGAAAGTGATCTGTCTATATCACTTAAATATGAGATACTTTGCATCATTATCTTAGCTTTTCACATATGTATAACTTTCAAGGGGAATTAAATAATGTTGGCATGAATAAAATATGAGTAGTGAACCTTTATACCCAGTCTAAATAGTTGAAAATTCAACACAAACTATTTTGAGTAACATTGAAAATTGCCTAAAAATGTCTTTGGTAGACTTTTAATTTATCTATTAGTATCTATCTATCCACCTATCCTTTATCATTTATCTGCCTATCTTTCTATGATGTATCTATCTATATATTTTTGTATCCCTGTATTATAAGTACATATAAGCTTACTGAAAGGATGTGAGCAACACAACTGGGGGTATTTCTAGCCAAATAGAAATAAAAATCACAGAAACTGGTTTTGTATTCCGTGTTTTTTTGAGATGGAGTTTCACTCTGTCGCCCCGGCTAGAGTTCAGTGGCAGGATCTCAGCTCACTGCCACTTCCACCTCCCAGGTTCCAGCGATTCTCCTGTCTCAGCCTCCTCAGTAGCTGGGATTATAGGTGCCCGCCACCACACTCAGCTAATTTTTTGTGTTTTTTAGTAGAGGTTTCACCATATTGGCCAGACTGGTCTTGAACTCCTGACCTCAAGTGGTTCACCCACCTCGGCTTCCCAAAGTGCTGGGATTACAGGCCTGAGTCACCAATGCTTTTGTATATCATCAAAAAAAATTACATTTCGATAATGCAGTCATGCCATTCATTCAACCTTCTTTTTTGGGGGAGGAGGATAGGAGTGGGGGATGTAGTCTCACTCTGTCGCCCAGGCTGGAGTGCAGCTGCACGATCTCAGCTCACAGCAAGCTCCGCCTCCCGGGTTCCCGCCATTCTCCTGCCTCAGCCTCCTGAGTAGCTGGGACTACAGGCGCTGGCCACCACGCCCTGGTAAGTTTTTTTTTTTTTTTGTATTTCTAGTAGAGACGGGCTTTCACCGTGTTAACTAGGATGGTCTCGATCTCTTGACTTCATGATCCGCCCGCCTCGGCCTCCCAAAGTGCTGGGGTCACAGGCGTGAGCCACTGCTCCCGGGCCACCATCATTCAGCCTTCTTATACTACAGTTTCCTCTTCCAAAAGCAAGGCAAATACCCACCTAATAGAATTATTTCAAATGTTGTATATTAAATACACAATGATGTTCTTTTTTGTTCCTTGCTCTCTGTGTATATGTCCTGATTAGTTCTGTTTCCCTAATCCTTCAAACTTACCATCAAAGCATAAATAAATATGTAGCAAGATAATATTTTTACCTATAAAACAAAAGGTTCATTGCCCTTTGTGTTTGATTAATTTATTTATTCATCTAAGACATAATTTAGTAAACATATGTATATGCCACCATTATGGGTACTAGAAAAAAATAGTTTTAAATAAGAAAGACAACACTATTTTTTTCTTTTTTCTTTTTTTTTTTTTTTTTGAGACGGAGTCTCGCTCTGTTGCCCAGGCTGGAGTGCAGTGGCCGGATCTCAGCTCACTGCAAGCTCCGCTCCCGGGTTCCCGCCATTCTCCTGCCTCAGCCTCCCGAGTAGCTGGGACTACAGGCGCCGCCACCTCGCCCTGCTAGTTTTTTGTATTTTTTAGTAGAGACGGGGTTTCACCGTGTTAGCCAGGATGGTCTCGATCTCCTGACCTCGTGATCCGCCCATCTCGGCCTCCCAAAGTGCTGGGATTACAGGCTTGAGCCACTGCGCCGGGCCAAGACTATTTTTTTCTAACAGCTTACTGATTGGAGGAGAATATGGATAATAAATAGACTATGAAATGAATTTAATTACAGTGGTAAGTACTCTAAATAAATCAAAGCATGGTAATGAGATAGAGAATCTGAAAGTCTATTTTATATGGTACTTAGGAGGGATATTTTCAATTAATTCCTATTAAGAAAGAGACCTGAATAAGTGGAGAGACAATTATGTGAATATTTGGAGAATAATTACCTAGGAAGAAAAAAAGTTGAGAAAGCCAAAATACCATTGATATTGTTGTATTATATCAGTTCGGTATGATTATAAAAATCAAAGTTTAATAACAGGAGAACTTGATAGAAAACGAAGCTGAGGAAGCACATATAGATGGAATCCCGAAAGGCCTCATGTGAATTGTGGTAAGAATTTTAAATTGTATTTAATATTTAAGGTGCTAGAGTATTGAGACCAAATGACACACACACAAAATGAATTGTGTTTTAAAAACAATTTTCACTGCTGTGTGGAGAATGTAGAGAAAGAAGAATAGAATCATGAAGACCACTCTGAAGCTTTTGCCATGGAATGCATTAAATTTGTTTGCTGGTGGATGAGAAAATAGACACATTTCCCCCCAAAATAAGTCACTTCACTATCATCGAACTGATAATAACATTTTCATTAAAAATAGAAGGAAAAATATGGTCTCCCTCCACACTTAATGACTTCCCTTTGAAAAAAAAATACAGCATAAAAGTCATTAGGCGTAGTGTTATAAAATGAATGATTATGGATAAAAGAGTCAAGAATTATGGACATATTTCTATCCCAAAAGATAAAGGGTTTGCTAAGTTGACGGCGCTACCAGCTATGACCCTTTGCTCTTTCCTGTACACCCTTTCACGTGTAACCTTACAGTGTGGTCTATAATGGGCAAGGCTTTCTGCACTGCCCCTTGATTTTGAGCTCAGACACTTGATTAACATTTTGTACAAATGTTAAGGGTATAAGTGCATTTAATTACATGGATATATTGCATAGTGGTGAAGTCCGGGCTTTTAATGTAACCATCACCCAAATAACGTACATAGTAGCCATTAAGAATTTTTTTCTCCCTCACACCCCTCCAACACTGTCAACATTCTGAATCTCCAATGTCTATTATTCCACATGCTATGACCATGTGTACGTATTATTTAACTCCCACTTATAAATGAGAACGTACAGTATTTGGCTTTGTGTTTCTGAGTTGTTTCTTTAAGACGGTGGTCACCAGTTCCATCCATGTTACAACAAAAGACATCATTTTATAATTTTTATGAGTAAATCGTACTCCATCCATGTTGCTGCAAAAGACATAATTTTATGATTTTTATGGGTAAATAGTATTTCATTGTGCATCTATATCACATTCACCTTGAAATGTTAGCAAGGATGACATAGAGACAAGGAAGAATACTTGAGTATTTCAGGTACTGCACTTTTCCTCCGCTATCAACATGAGGAGGACATGCTAGGCTAGTCCAAGGTAAAGAATTAGAAATATATGGGCCAGAGTCATGAGGCATTAGATTTCTTCACCAAAACTATCATAGATCAACACAAATCTAACCAATACCCAACAAGCAGATCCTCATAGCCAACCTAGCTTGTGTCAGCTAAAGCACTCAAATTTCTGAGCTAATACTAATGTCAATCAGGTTGTGTGACTGTAATGCAACATAATGGTCACAATATGTAACCTATACAATAGTGCAGAGACGTGAATAAAACACCTTTACATAAGAAACTCTTCTGAAAGGACATTAATCCATTTTGAGGCTTGAGTCTTAGCATTTGGAAGTCTTCCGTATTAAAACTATCTTAACCATCATAGGCTTATGGATTAAATTAGCAAAGAAGAGTACTTTCCTATTTCCCACTTGGAACCCTAGAGAAAGTCATTTGCACAAAATGGGAGAGGTCTAAGTGACGCAAAGGGGTTGGAAATTGCAGGACAGAAAATCCTTCAAGTTTGTTAACATTCTTCATTCCATACCCACCCTACTCTTCCGCCTCCATGACCGTCACTACCCTTCTGTTTTGTTTTTATAGGACCTGGGATGGGATTCTGAAATTACTGTGAGCCCCAATTCAAATCCACATACCCTCCAAAAAAATATATGAGAGAGAGCTTATAGCGTTGATGCAGCGAGTTACCTGAAGGTCTGTGGAAGTTTGCGTGGGGCTGAGAACAGAATTTAATCTTAAAAAGGAGCTACTGTGCCAGCAAGGGAAGATACTTTGGGTACTCCAGCTGTAGATGCAGTAAGGATAGAGACATAGCACAGAGAAAAATATTCATGAACTGGAGTGTACCTTTGGATTAAGGGAGCATTCAAAAATTCCGGAAGAAAGGGAGCATTCAAAAATTCTGGAAGACTATATTTACCACTTAATAGACATAATCTTGTTCTTGTTTGTTTGACATGTATTTACTGATCACCTCTTATGTGCCAAACATTGGTCTAGACTCTGGGGATGCAGCAAGTAATTTTAAGAAGAGACAAAAGGAGAGACTGAGTAAATCTGTGAGTTACTGAAATAAATCAGAAGTGATTGTTAATTTACATGAATTTCACTAGGTATGGTGCTTGTTTTCTGGATACTGAGTGTGAATGGTAAATTATGAGAAAGTTAAACAGTTATGGAGAAAAATAGTTTATTTCTACATATTTGAGTTGATGCTCTAAAACTGAAACCAATGCTAAGAATAAGTGGCATATTTGATCCCTTTAATAATATCTATTATCATAATGGTGAATATTTTTATGTTAGTATGTTTATGAAAATATTTCGTTGGAAAGTAACTCAAGAAAAACAGCATGAATTTTCAGAATAAGAGAACATTGCCTAATAACAGAACGTATGATTTGATACAACTATCCCTATTTATTTATTTATTTATTTATTTATTTTCTTTGCTGTAATGGAAAAACAAAAATTAGCAACTTAATTCAAGAAAGTACTGAGTATTTGTTTCTTTCTTGTTATCTGTGAATGATAGCCTGAAATGTCAAAAGTGGTAATTATATGCAAAATAATATGACATAACTTTACAAACATTTAAAATGCATTAAAGTCCATTAAAATCATGCTTTGGTTTCTGAAAGTACAAAATGTCTTTCCTAGAAATACTTGTATGTTGGACCTGGCAGAACTACAATTCTTTCACGTTTTAAATAAGAACAATGTAAAACAGGGCTGCAGCTGTCTCAGAGGAACCCTCAATCAATTGTTTTTCTGCTTTTCCAGACTCTCACTTATGTAACTGTAACAGCTATTGCCAACAGAGAAACTCCAGGAAAACATTACAAACCATTAAACAATAAGGATTTCTGACCTATTATTTTCTTCCACTAACGGGAATATAAGGATTGAGAATAAACTGAAGAAGTCAAATAGCCAGATTCATTCAAAACAGAGCATGAAAAAAAAATCAGAGGAATTTAGAACGTAGAGCTATATCTCTAGCAGCTTCAGATCACCAAATACATAAACTTTTCATACAGTAACCTAAACAATGGATTGACTCAGGCATACCATAAATAGATAATCTAGGACTTGTTTATTCAACATGTATTTACTGATCACTTGTATGTGCAAAGTATTGATCCAGATTCTGGGGATGCAGCAAATAATTTTTTAAAAGAGACAAAATTTTATTCTTTTGGGTGTGACAAGATAGTATTTTCTTTCGTCATTTTTTCCTTTTCTTCATTTATTCAACAAATACGTAATGAAGACCAATGATGAGGTGATAGTATGACCGTTCGTAAATCTACTTTGATGAATAGACAGGTTGGTTTTCTGCCCTCATAATGCTGGAAGCATAGTGCATTTGCATGCCTCTACAGTTGTAAAAAATAAGTGACTTGACTTTCCTTTCTAAAAATATGATTATCTAAACTTCAAATTCAGAACTGTAAAATATGGGAAGTAAATTTAATTAATGGTTCTAAGGTCTTTAATTGTGAAAGTAGCATGGATGCTGCGAAGTTGAAATTCTATTAGTCTCCACTCTTTAGCAATCCTTTGACATTCCCAACATTTTAACATCTGTTTTAGACTAATGATCTCTATTGAACCATTACTGTCTCTTGGTGCAAAAATAATTGCGGGTTTTTGTCATTAATTTTAATGGCAAAGCCGATAAAATACAATATGATTTGTATTTAAATGATACATTAAGATTTTTGCTTTTAAAGTTGTAAGAGGCATATTCATAGTCAACATAGTTTAAATTCCTGCTTTGTGGACAGTGAAGGTACTTCATTATAATGCAATATGATTTTGTATTTAAAGTTTTAAGGGGCACATTCATAGGTAACACAGTTTAAATCCCTGCTTTGTGGACAGTGAAGGTATTTCCGTTGATGAGATCTCTCTGGCTCAACTATCCACTTAATTACATCCAGCTGGACAGACACAACTGCTAAGGCACAAAGAACCCCATTTAGTAAGTGAACCCTGGCCCAATTAGAAGAAGCACTTCTTGGTTCCCATTTTCCCCACCCTATGCATGAATAGTTGACCGACATCTATGTAGAGTCTTCAGAATTATTGCAGTTATCATCATTTCACAAATTGCTCTTTTCCTGACAGCAAAGACTCATTCAGTTTTCTGAAATTTTGAAGAGACTCTTTACTGGGATATAAATGGTGGTTGTCAGAGAAAAAAAAAAGCATGCTTTTTCATCAATCAGACTCAATAGAAAATGAAGTCTACTGTAAAATTGTGCTTCAGTCATTCAAGGTCAAGAAATAGTTAAGTAACATCACTGAAAAGATTCTGAAGCTAGTCATCCCTACCCTTGTTCCAGAATCTATGAGATTGCTTCTTCCCTTTTATGCCCTTTACCAAGGGGGAGTAAAACAATTTTATAAGAGGGAGATTTTATTGCATAATGGAAGAAAATATATTTTTATGCCAGAGTGTTTCTATCTCTAATGTGGTCCCCTGGTTTCATGTACATTCTACTCCACTTGATTTTACTCTGTACTTTCTTCCACTATGCTCTGTGCTCTGGAACCATGATTTTTATATTCTATATGGGTTATTGTATCCTCTGGCTTCTGGTTAGATACAACCGAGTGAAAATGAGGGCATTAGCAGAAGAAGCCATGGAGGGTGGGTATTCAGTGCTGGCTACATTTAAGATGGATAAGAGGTAGAGTGTCTGGATTTCTCCGTGGAAGTCACAGTGCCTTTGGGGAAGTTATCTTTTACTATAATGTTCTTTTCTCAAGTTCAGGCTGAGAAGGACTTTCCCTATATGAGACTGCAGAGCTATCTGAACTGTTAGTATTTCTAGGCTGGAAAGAGCCAAGGAAGCAAAAAATATAGAAAGGTGTATCAGTCTGTTTTCACACTGCTATAAGAACTACCTAAGACTGGGTTATTTATAAATAAAAGAAGTTTAATTGATTCACAGTTCCACAGGTTGTACTGGAGGCATGGCTGGAGAGGCCTCAGGAAACTTACAATCATGGCAGAAGGGTAAAGGAGAAACAAGCATGTGTTCACATGGTGGCAGGAGACAGAGTGAAGGGTGGAAGTGACACACACTTTTTTATCACCAGAATTATAATTCAGCATAAGGTTTGGGTGGGGATAAAGAGCCAAACAATATCAAAGGGAAATGATTATCTCTCGCCAGTCTCTCTCAGCTCCAGCAAAGAAGGACTTCGACTCCTCAGTTAGAGGGTGCTTTGGAAAAATTATTGAATCTCTTGCACTGTGGGATGTCCTAAAACTGGTTCCAGCACCAAGGACGCACGCAACAGAAAGAGAAAGACCAGAATTGCAATTGCCTTGTAGAGCAAGGTACAATTTTTGAAAAATAAAATAGAAAAAACCCTGAAAACATTAGTTAAATTATTTTCACTTAACATTTTCACCATTTTTATGTTTCTAGAATATAAGCCCAATGAAAACTTTCTTTTGTTTTCATTTTATTTATTAGTTGAAGAGACTCTTTACTGGGATATAAATGGTGGTTGTCAGAGAAAATTGTGGTAAGGCCACCAATGATATCTATCTTCTTAACAAATTTTGAAGTGTACAGTACAGTATGGTTTACTATAAGCACTATGTTGTAGAGAAGATCTCCAGAGTTTTTTCATCTTCCTTAACTGAAACTTTCTACCATTTGAAGAGCAACTAGTCATGTCTTCTCCTCCCATACAGTGTAAATTGCCATTCTATTTTCTGCTTCTATGAATTTGACTATTTCCATGCTCTCATAAAAGGTATCACGCATAAAATACATATCTGCATGAAAGGTATCATACAGTATTTGTCCTTCTGTTACTGGCTTATTTCTCTTACCATAATGTCCCCGATGTACATTCATGTTGTCACAGATCACAGAATTTCTTTCTTTTGTTTTTAAGGCTCAATAGTATTCTATTTGATGTATGCACCATAGTTTCTTTATCCAATTATCAATCCACAGGCATTTAAATCTTTCCCACAGCTTGACTACTGTAATTAATGCTGAAATGAATGCGGAAATGCAAATATATCTTCAAGATCCTGATATCAATCTCTCTGAATACATACCCCGATGTAGGATTGCTGGGTTATATGGTTATTCAATTATTAATGTTTTAGGAGAATTTCTTATTACTTTTTGTAGTATCCATACCATTTTACATTCCAACAATACAAACAACATTTAATTGCTCCACCAACCCACCAATATTTATTTATTTAGATAATTATTCTAACAATATGAGATGACGTCTCATTGTGAATTGGATTTTGATTTCCCTGGTTATCAGTGATGTTGATCAATATTCCTATAACTAATGGCCATATGTGTGTCTTATTTGGAGAAATGCTGATTTAAGTCTTTGGCCCATTATTTAATTGGGTTACTTAAGTGGATTTGGTGGTTATTTTTTGTTTTTATTATGTTTTGCTGTTGAGTTATAGGAGTCCCTTCCATATTTTGGATAATAATCTCTGATCAGATAAATGTTAGGCAAGTAGTTTTTCTTATTTTACTGATTGTTTTCTTTGCCATGCAGAAGATGTTTAGTTTTGTGTTATAGCATCAGTCTACTTTTACTTTTCTTGCTTGTGCTTTTACTCTCATAGCCAATAAGTCCTTGCTAAGACCAATGTCTGGAAGCTTTTTCCTATATATTCTTCTAGGAATTTTGCAGTTGAGGTCTTAAGTTGAAGTCTTTAATCCACTTTGACTTGATTTTTAGGTAATATGTAAGATAAATGTCCACTTTCATTTTTTCCATGTTGATATCTGCTTTTACATATGCTATGTATTGAAAATACCATTATTTTCCTATTGTGCATTTATAGCATCATTTTCAAAAGGCAGTTGATTGTACAAGCATGGATTAATTTCTAGCCTCTTCACTCTGTCCCATTGATCAGTATGTTTGTCTGTATGCTAGTATCACACTCTTTTAGTTGCTGCAACTTTGAAGAATGCTTTGAAATAAAAAAAGTGTTTGCTTTAGTTTTGTTCTTTACCAAGCTTGTTTTCTCCATTCAGAATTTTTGTTGTTCCATACTAATTTAAAGTCTCTTTATTCTATTTTTTAAAATAGAGATTTTGAAGGAAACTGCATTAAATCTGTAGGTCACTTTGGATAGTATGAATGTTTTTAAAAATATAATACTTCCAATCTAGGAACATGGGATACTTTTTCAATTATTTGTGTATCCTACAATTTCTTTTATCAGTACATTATAGTTTTCCAATTACAGATTTTTTATTCCTTGATTAAATGTATTTCTAAGTATTTTATTTTTTGATGCGATGGTAGATGAGACTATCCTTTAAATTTTCTTTAAAAACAGTTTGTTGTTAGTGTGTAGAAACAAAATTGATTTTTATATGTTGATTTCTACCCTGTAAATTTACTGAACACATTTATTAAACTCGTAAGTTTTGTTGGTGGAATCTTGAGAATTTTCTACATACAAGATTATGTCATCTCTGAGCAGAGTTAATTTCACTTATTTCTTCTCAAATTGGGATGTGCTTTCTTTCTTTTTCTTGTCTAATAGCACTAGCTCGGACTATTCTTACTATGCTTAATAGAAGTACAAGAGTAAACATTCTTGTTTCTGATTGTAGAGGAAAAGCTTTCAGGGTTTTCGTCTTTGAATATATTAGCCAGAGGTTTTTTAAGGTGACTTTTATTATTTTGGGGAAATTTCTTTTCACACAACATTTGTTGGAAATTTTGTTTATCATAAAAGGCGGTTAAATTTTATCATTTTTTTCTTTCTGCATCTTTAAAATGACCATGTGATCTTTAGCATTCATTCTGTTAATGTAATATGTCAAATTAACTAATGTTTATATGTTAATGCATATTTGCATCTTGGGGATAAATTCTACTTGGTCATGTTGTATCATTCTTTAAGTGTGCTCTCTCTGGAATTCAGTTGGCTAGTATTTTGATGAATTTTACATCTATACTGATAAGTTTAAAGGAGGAGACCACCCCTCATATTGTCTTATGACCAAGTTCTGCCTCCAAAGAAACAAGAAGTAAAAACTAAAAGGCAGAAATGAAATCCACAGGCAGACAGCCTGGTGCCACACCCTGGGCCTGGTAGTTAAAGATCAACCCCTAACCTAATCGATCATGTTATCTGTAGATGACAGACATCATATGGAAAAGCACTGTGAAAATTCCTGTCCTGTTCTGTTCCTTTCTAATTACCTGTGCAGGTGCATGCAGCCTCCAGTCACATATGCCCTACTTGCTCAATCTATCACGACCCTCTCACATGGACCCCCTTAGAGTTGTAAGCCCTTAAAAGGGACAGGAATTGCTCACTCGGGGAGCTCAGTTTTTGGAGACGTGAATCTGCTGATGCTCCCAGCTGAATAAAGCCCTTTCCTTCTACAATTCAGTATCTGATGGGTTCTTGTCTGCAGGTCGTCCTGCTACAAGGTGTTTTGACCTACATTTTCTGATAGTGTCTTTTTCTGGCTTTGGTATCAGAGTAATATTGGCCTCATAGAATGAGTTTGGAGAAGTTTTTTCCTTTTTAATACTTAAGTTTGAGAATGATTCTTATTAATACTACATTAAATATTTTATAGAATTCACCATTGAAGTAATCTAGTCCTGAAGTAAGGTAGCTTTTTTGTTGGGAGGTTTTTGATTAGTAATTCGGTATTCTTAATAGTTAGTAGTCTCTTCTAATTTTCTATTTCTTCATGATTCATTGTTGGTAGGTTGCATCGTTCATGGAATTTATCTATTTCTTCTGGGTTACGCCATTGTTGACACATAATTGTTCTTAGCAGTTTCTTATAATCATTTTTATATCTGTGGCACTGGTTGTAATGTCTCTTTCATTTTTATTTCTATTCACTAGAATCTTCTCTTTTTCTTAGTAAAGCTAAAGATTTGCCAATTTTGCTTGTCTTTAAAAAGACAATTCGTTACCTTTTTTATTGTTTTTCTGTCCTTTCTTAATTTTTGCTCTAATCTTTACTTTTTTTTCTTCTGTTAATTTGAACTTAGTTTGCTCTTCCTTTTTTAGTCTCTTGGGGTGTAAAGTTAGACAGTTTATGTGAAAACTTCCTTTTTAATGTAGGTACTTATCAATGTAAACTTTTCTCTTAGTACTGCTTTGATGCATGTTGTAAATATTGGTATGTTGTGTTTTAATTATTGTTTCTGCAAGATATTACATTAGATTGTGTTAAATTTTTCTAATGTTGATAAGATATTTTCCAATTTTTAAAAACTTTGTGTTTGAACTATTGGTTACAAGTGTGTTGTATAGTTTTCACCTCTGTCATTTGTTCCAGTTTTTCTTCTGCTCTTGATTTCTAATTTTATTCCATTGTGGTCATAAAAGATACTTGGCATGATTCCAATCTCCTCAAATTTGTTAAGGCTTGTTTTCAGACCTAACACATGATCAGTACTGGAGAATATTCTATGTGTACTTGAAAATAATGTTCATTCTGCTGTTTTGTAAAATGTCTCCGTGTGTCTATAAGTTCAATTTTCTCTTTAGTATTGTTCAAATACTTGGTTTTCTCATTAAATTTCTATCCAGATATTTTATCCATTTTGAAAATGAAGTAATGAAATCTTTTATTTTTATTGTATTGCTGTCTACTTCTCACTTCAGTTCTGTCACTGTTTGTATCACATATTTAGGTGTTCTGATATTGGGTAAATATTATTTAAGAATTTATTTTTATGGTGAATTCACTTTTTAATCATTACACAATAGTTTTCTTTATTTCTTATGATATTTGTTGACTTTAAGTCTATTTTGTCTAATATAAATACGGCTGCCTATTTGTTGACTTTAAGTCTATTTTGTCTAATATAAATACGGCTGCCTCTGTTCTCTTTAGATTACCATTTGCATGGACTAGTTTTTCCATTCCTTCACTTTTAGCCTATGGCTGTCCTTAAATCTACACTGAGCTCCTTGTATACAGCATATATTTGGTTCCTGTTTTTTTGTTTGTTTGTATGTTTTTAAAATGCATTTAACTATTCTATGCCTTTGAGTTGAGGAGTTTAATACATTTACATGTGAAGTAAATATTGTTAGAAAAGTAATTAACGTTGCTATTAAATTGTTAATTATTTTCTGTCTGCCTTGTACTTCTGTCCCCTTTCCCTCTCTTGCTATCTTTCTTTGTTTTTAGTTAATTTTCTGCAGCAATATAATTTGATTCCTTTCTCATTTTCTTTTGTGTATCTTATCTAAGTTTTTAAAATGATTATCATAGATTTACACAAAACATTGTATAGTTATAACAGTATACTTAAGGAGATAATAACAACTTTAATGGCATACAAAACCTTTACACTTTTACACTTCCTGCTCTACATTTTATTGCATTTATGTCACGTTACATATGCTTATATGTTTTATCCCTTAGCACTTTTTATTTTTATTTTTATACATTAATCATTTAATTTGTATACTAGGATTAAAAGTAATTTACATACTTTTACAGTATGATAACATTTTGTACTGCCTATTTTCCTTTATCAGCTTGTTTGTGCTTTCATGTGCTTTTGTGTTGATGTTTAGCATTCTTTTGTTTCACCCTGAGTAACTCATTTGTTCCTTTGTGTGGATCATGTTTCCTTATTACTTTATTTTTATTCACTCCTTGTTTTGGTATCTACAGATGATAAGAAAAATGGCCTCCTGTCCAAGTCCTCCCAATGGGGCCTCATATAGGAGAAGGCACTCATATTAGCCTCGCCAGAGATTCATGGGGTCTTTAAGACCTCTCTGTGTTTGCATCCCCTGTGGACTTGTGCATGTACATTTCGAACATGATTTTCTGCTTTCTTTTTTTAAGAAATGTATAATTTCTTGCTTCCTCTGGCATCTGTCGGCCGTACCATGTGCCTTCTGGAATAGCAGCATTGCAGAAACTCATTTTTCTGTTATCAGTGCCCCCCAGGCATCTACAGTATGTCAGAATTCATCTATGCTCTGAGACAGGTGAGACTGAGTTCATTCCCTCAGGCAACCACCTAAAAAGTTTTAAATTTGACAAATGTGTTAGTCATATCTTTCTCTCCCCAGAGATAAGCCAGTCACTGGGAGTCTTCTTGACTATGTTATGCTGAGCTGGGAGTAGGCCTCTGATGGGTGAGTTTGTACTAGCCTAAACTTTTGCCCTGTTCTTAGCAGCATTCAGGTGTCTAGAGTATGCGAGGTCCTACCAGTGTTCCCAGATAGTTAAGACAGAAGCCAGTCCTTGATGCAGCTCCCTGAAAAATTGGAATGTTGCATACCAGGTCCAATGCTTGTCCTCCCCTAGGATAAGCTGGGAAATGAGGTTCCTTCCCAATCATGTGGCACTGTGCTGAGGGACAGGCTGTAAGAGGTAAGTGCACACTATAAGCTGTTGCTCTTTTCGGTGTTCCCCAGTCATGCAGAGTATACTTGATCTCATTAGCACTCTGAGACTGGCAAAACAGAAGCCCATTCCTTGGTCAACTATGCAAAATGTGGAATGTTGGTTACATCATCCAAACTCTTTCCCACTCCAGGGAGAAACTGAAATAAGGAGGTTTCTGCAAGGTAGATCTGTGCAGAGTGAGAGAAAAGGGCTCTGATAAATGAATATATGCTATTAAAAATCGCCATCTTTGTTCTCTGCAGCCCCCAACCTGAGATCATCTTCTGTCAGTATCACTTGGTCAGTCTCCAGAAAGTCAAAACATTGGACATATGCTCCACTCCTTTCCTTTTTTTTTTTCCTGCAGGGAGAGACTTGGATCTAGGGTTTTTCTCCACATGGTGATGTTATGCAATGGGGAAAGATAATGGTGTGAGGGTGCTTCAAATTTTCCTACCAGCTTCTATGCGGCTGGTTTTGTGCGCTATGGTGCAGAACCCTCTCAGCTGGTTCTTGGATTTCTCATAGAGAATAGTTTTTCCTTGTCTTGTGAAATTGATGTGCCGTCTGGGAACGTATGGCTTTGTATTTTACCTTCTGACAGCCTTCCTCAAACTTTTTTTTTTTTTTTGAGATGGAGTCACGCTCTGTCGCCCAGGCGGGAGTGCAGTGGTGTGATCTCAGCTCACTACAAGCTCTGCCTCCTGGATTCACACCATTCTCCTGCCTCAGCCTCCCGAGTAGCTGGGACTACAGGCGCCCACCACCACGCCTGGCTAATTTTTTTTAATTTTTTTTTTTAGTAGAGATGGGGTTTCACCATGTTAGCCAAGATGGTCTCGATCTCCTGACCTCGTGATCCATTGGCCTCGGCCTCCCAAAGTGCTGGGATTACAGGCATGAGCCACCGCGCCTGGCCTGCAAACTTATCTTTAAGGCCTGTTTGCTCTTCACAAAATTTTGCTAATTTTCAACATATTTTAATTTACAAGTGACTCATTTTATGAATTACTCTTTTTAATAAAAAGGACAAAAGTAAATAAATGATGATGATAAAATAATTACTCTGTGATTATTATAATAATGTGTTACCTTACTAAGATTTATCTTCAAATATTAGCTGAGGGGACTAGCAAGTGGATGATTAGTCCAGATGTAGCATAAAGCTGCAGGATAAAAAGAAAGTGAAGATGGTAGGAAGAGGTAGCATTGAGGGTAGAATTGAGATGAAGTATCCTGAGTGTAGTGGTTTTGGTAACACATATTTTCTTTGTTTACTTGTTATTATTCCTATAAAATTCAACTAGTTCGGTTGTTTTTTTTTTTTTAAAGATAGATACCTGTGCTTCAGTATCTGGACCAGATAATATCTTTAAGGTTCAACTTATTTTAACGGTGATTTATGCATGAAAAGACTAAATGTTCTATACTCCATATATGATGAAATATATACTTAATATACATACATTTAATACAAATATGTAACTGAATATTCATATGACAAAATGTACAAAGAAAAATCTGTATTCATATTTTAACATGTATTAAAGTGATTATAATTTACTTACATTTTTGTGGATTAACAAAGGAGTACACATGTAAACTTTCTTTACATTACTATATTTTAGTGTAGATACAAATAAGTGTGATTTATTTTTTATTTTTTAGAAAATGCTTATTCTTTTAGAAATGCTCATTATTTATCTGATAATTTTTTTAAAATGCTCTGGAATGCTCATAGGTGTCAGAAAGCTCTGGCTTCTCATGCTTTAGTTATCCAAGTTTCTAAGGGGAAGTAATTTTTCTGTTAAGTCTTAATACTTTTCCATTTTAGTTCACCTTTTCATTAAAATCTCTTGGATTAAACAAAACAGAAAGAAATGTCTTATCTAATGCCATTCTCTGAGTTACATTGCAATAATATGCACACAATAAAGTAGTTTACTTACCAAGACATGAAAACTGCTTTTCAGCTAGAAATACAAATGTTCTCCTTGATTGAGTTTTAATGAAGATGGATACATATATCTGCAAATGTATAGAGAGAAAGAGAGAACGCAGAGTGCAAGTAAATGCATTTATGAGCCAGCAAGATGTGCAAGCTTTCTTTGCCTGATATTATTGTAACCCATGAGTTTGGATGTAAGTGAAGCATTAGTCTTACAGAGCAGCTTTTCCTACCACTCCATTTCTCTTCTTTTCAGCCCAGTGTTAAGCTTTCAAACCAAGCCCTCTTTTTCAGATTATCTGATCTAACTATATCAGCCTTTTCTCAGCAATGAATATAAATGTTACATTATTATTTTCTGAAGTGTAATAATTACCACCCATGCTCACTTTTTCTTTTTTATTTAGCCAAACATAGCTGTCTTTTGGTCTTTACAGACCACATCCATCCATCCCCCTGACCATGAATGGATAGGCTTAGATTCAGTTTCTTCACCCTAGCAATTTTGCCTGCTCTTCTGTAAATTTAAATTTGAATTCTTGCTTTGAGATTATTGCACAAGCCTGACAATCAAATAAAACATAGTCCTTCTTCTATAAAGTGCTATTTTCTTACACACATCCAAACACATACACCCACAAACCCTTATACATGCGTGTATTCCACTAAATTATATATCAGAGTTATCTTTATTTAGCACAGTCTCTCCCAAAATATGACTACCAAAATTATTAATAGTCTTTTACAAGATGAATCAAATAAGACAATTTAATATTTAGAGCTGATGCCTTTTATCTTTAGCATTTTGTAATTTTTTTTTCCTTGACAATCTAATTTCTTCCCCACAGTTCACCAAGGTGGTAAACTATAAGTGAAGTAGAAAGGTATGACAATCATATTACAAAATATTGAAAAGGTTAAAGTAGTAAAGCACCTTTCCCAGGATATATGAGACATTAAGATTTTGGTATTTTATATTAGTGAAGAGATTACATTGAAAAAGGTAAATGGCACAACAAAAAATCATTATTTTTAAACAGAAAGTTCATGAGGATTCTATATGATAATCTTGCTTTTGGTCTGGAATCTTAAATAATATTTTTATAATAATTTTACCTTAATTTAATTTACTTAAGCACAGCTAGAATTTATGTATGCATACATGTTTATGATTTAAATATATCTATATTTATCTCACACTTTAATATAGCATCTATCTAGAATCACCATAATATAGTATATTGTCAATACAAAATTCTTTATATTAATGTAAGATTTTTGATGTCTTTGGGGGTTACATTCTGTATGATAGAACCCTAACTGGTTTTATTATTAAGAGTTCAAAGAGCCTTTTAGCTGTAATAGTCCTTCCTGGATATTTGTGTTGAAGTTTGATCTCACTTACGTTTCGCCGTAGCCACGTTCTCTTGCCCTAAGATCCAGATTATTACAGCAGGCGTTAGTCAATGCTCTCAAAGACTTCTAAGCCTGAGGACTTAATGAACGTGGCAGTCTAAACACAGGAACTTGTCTAATTGATTATTTCCCAAGATGACAGGGAATGCAATTTAAGGACAAATTTTTACAGCAAGTTGCAACGAGATTTACATTCATTAATTCAAAAGCATTCCTTTAACAGCTACTCTCTGCTGGGGCATTGTTCCAGACAAGCAATTCTCAAAGTGTGAACCATGTTACAATACAGGGGTCCTAGAGATTTTAGAAAAATCGGCCGAGCGCGGTGGCTGAAGCCTGTAATCCCAGCACTTTGGGAGGCCGAGATGGGCGGATCACGAGGTAAGGAGATCGAGACCATCCTGGCTAACACGGTGAAACCCTGTCTCTACTAAAAAAAATACAAAAAACTAGCCGGGCGAGGTGGCGGGCGCCTGTAATCCCAGCTACTCGGGAGGCTGAGGCAGGAGAATGGCGTAAACCCGGGAGGCGGAGCTTGCAGTGAGCTGAGATCCGGCCACTGCACTCCAGCCTGGGCGACAGGGCCAGACTCCGTCTCAAAAAAAAAAAAAAAAAAAAAGAAAAATAATAATAATATTCTGATATCTACTTTTTCCACTTTCCACATCTCAAGAGTATAAAGTCTTTTAGTGAAGTCTTCCAGGAGCTAAATGATACATTATATCACAAAAGATTGTATATAAAGACAGATATGAGAATCCAGCTGCCTTCTAGTAAGCCAGACATTAAAGAGATGCACAAAAATATAATATAAAGCCACTATTTCTCAATAAACATTTTTGTTTGGGAAAGTCTAATCTTTTAAATAAGTTATTTTTGCTATCATGTGTAATTATAGTTAATGAATAACTGGAATAGAATAACTAAGTTTAAATATTGCTAAGTTTGAATTCCTAATACCATACATTTTGACAGCTATACACAAAAATGACAAGTGGATTCGTTCATAATATTTAAGGATATAAAGGGATTCTGACACCAAAAGATTTGTGAGCTGCTGTTCTAGGTTCTAGAATCTTAATGTTTATCAGTTTTCTTCACCTGTTCTCGTGAAGCCATGATGGAAGTAGTATAGGGTACTTTAGAATGATCCTTACCTACATTATTGTTATTTCCTATTTTAAGCTTTGAGAAAAACTTGTTTTCAACTCTCAAGCAGTTCATGCCAGTTCCTGGAATAAAAAGAACATCTGGGGAAAATCCCAATTAGTGTTGTTTTGTCCTAGTTCTCTTATTTCCAATTTTTCCTTAGAGATACAAACGAAAGACCCCTAATTATAGATTTTAAAGTTTTCCTTATCCTCTTCCATTTGGCTACTAGGTGATTATACTGTGCGAAAACTTAACTCCAGCTTTGCACAGTGGAAATATTGTAGCTGATGAGGCTTATCTGAGGCACAAGTATTGCTAATTCAAAACCTTTCCCAATACCCGGCCATGACGACTTAAAATATGGTCAACATTGGCAATTTTCGACAGTCTCTACAGAGAATGAACCATCTTTGTTTAAAAAAATGAAAGAAACGAAAACAAACAAAAAACTTAGGTCCATGTAAAGGACTTTACATCTAAATTTGTATTGAATGTACGGTCACTTAATTTTACAAACCGCCTCCATTTAACTTGCCCAGCTGTGTAATTAACGATGGTGCAATAGGCAGTTCTAAGACCCTTACAAGTCTAAGCTGTATAATTAACGGCGGTGCAATAAGCAGTTCTAAGACCCTTACAAGTCAAATTACAAGCCTTCAGACCCTTACATGTCTAAGACCCTTACAAGTCAAATTCTTTTGCGTTTTTTTGTTTCATATTTACTGACCCACAAGGCAATATACAACCATATTACAACTATAATAGACAAATTATTTAATTCCAGGCCTCCCCCACTCTTTTTTTTTTTTTTTTTCATTGTAATTTCTGGCTCTTCCACTGATTTGTACAACATGCCTGTTTTCTCACAAATACTTTCTCATTCTGGCATCAAGAGAAACCATTTTCCACAGGCTTTGGAAAGAGACTACCTTGGTTGGAAGCCCAGCTTGGCCATGAATTACTTATTTGATCTCTGGCATGTTATCAGCATTTCTAGAGCACTAGTTTTTCATCAATGAAATGAAAATAATTAGAGTACCTCTCATAAATTTATTATTAGAACCATATGGAGGAAAGCATGAAATGATTTTATAAACATGCTAGCACAATGAAAAATTGCAAGAAATGCTTGTTGTTATGACATTTTTGTTTTATTGTTAAGTCACCAAACCTGATGACTTTCATTTCTGCCAATGGAATGTCTCTGTATTCTGACAATCATTCAGTCTGAAATATACATTAATGTTTTCTTTGTAGACTTGTATACAAGTTACTTATCAAACAGAGCAGGCTAAGGTCGATTGGTGTTGGAATTTTTTTAATGAATACTATCTTTTGTTATTTGGATTTTTAAATTTCAGATATTAGTTGTGCTCTTTAAGCTGACATGAAAATAATATTTTGGTATTTTTTTAATGTGAAAGCTGAAATTTGGAATCAAGATGTGTTTAAGCAAAGAAAAAAAGGATATGCAGCCAATCAAATCAAATCAAACATTAGATTAAAATCATGAAATAATTTCATGTGAAAATCCTAATTCCAATTTTGTTGTGGACCAAGATATCTATTACTAATATGAAATTTGATTAAAATACAAATTATTTCAACTAATCCAAACCTAGAAAAAGTACAAAGGCACCAAAATGAAAACAGATTTGAATGTTTGTTTTATTGATAATAATTCCATTAACCACTTCCAAACTTCAATATTTTTAAAATAAAAATCAGCCTCATGTATTTAGCTTTTTGTTTGCTTGTTTGTTTAAAAGTAAGCTCAGCTGGACAGGAAAATAATTTTAGCAGAAAGAACCTTTAGCTAAGAACTAGTCTACCTGTCCTTGAACTTTAGACCTTGTATGTTCTGAAGTTATTTCAATCAATTTTAAAATCTGTGCATCAGGAAAGTAACAATACGCTCTATTGTATGGGTTAAGTCTCACAAATAATGCACTTGCATGTACATGAGTTCTTTGACTTATTCAGTTCTTTTCTTAAAATATGATCTCCTCAGAGAAGACTTAAGGACCACCTGTCATTAATAGCTGCCTTCACTCTCTTCATCTTAGTCTGATTTGTTTTTTCCACAACAATTTTAACTCCTGAAAAACTGTACTTCTTAATTTGTTAATTGTTTATTATCTATCTCACTACATTGTAAACTCAGTGAAAGCAGGGGTTTGTTTCTATACTCTGCTATACATAGTTCCAGCTTCTAAAAGCAGTCCTGGTATATAACAGGTTCCTAAGAAATATCTGTCCAATGAATAGATGAATGAATGTATTTAGAAGTAGAATCTTGTTAAACATTTTTAGAAGCATTTAAAATGTTTTAGATGATATCTTAAGATATAATTTTATTATATTAACTCAAATTTGCAAGACTGCACAAATAAAAGTAATGAATATATATATATTTTTAAAAATGGGTAGTCTGATTTAATGGATGTGAGTGTAAACTTATTTCAGAGTTTATTTATATTTAACTATCTTCCTTATAAAATACAATTAAGTTATGAAAAGTACAGGTCAATCATATTTTAAAATATTTAAGAAAAATTTAAAAAGTTGCTAATTCATCCTTTTTTTTGAAATATATGTTTTAAAATCTCAAAATAAGCACCCATTTAACTAAGTAAATATGAGTGCTAGTCATTACTGATCAGTTACATTTTTTCCACCTTGAAAATTGTACTCCGCCGGGCGCGGTGGCTCAAGCCTGTAATCCCAGCACTTTGGGAGGCCGAGGCGGGCGGATCACGAGGTCAGGAGATCGAGACCATCCTGGCTAACATGGTGAAACCCCGTCTCTACTAAAAATACAAAAAACTAGCCGGGCGTGGTGGCGGGCGCCTGTAGTCCCAGCTACTCGGAGGCTGAGGCAGGAGAATGGCCTGAACCTGGGAGGCAGAGCTTGCAGTGAGCCGAGATCGCGCCACTGCACTCCAGCCTGGGTGACACAGCGCGAGACTCCGTCTCAAAAAAAAAAAAAAAAAAAAAAAAAGAAAATTGTACTCAAAGTTTGAAAATAGACTACATAACTGCAAAACTTCAAAACTTTAAGTAAAATATATGTGCATTCGCTACAAGTCTACCAATTGAAATTAACAATTACGACTTCTTTTAAATAAAATCTACTATTTAAAATGTCATATTTTCATTTGTTTAAATTCTAGGATTTATTTTTCTTGCGTTAAACCACACCCCCATTTATTATTTCACAGTTTTTATAGATCAGAAGTCAGGCAGCATGTAACCGCTTCTCTGTTCAGGGTATTACAAGGCTAAAACCACGGATTAAGCCAGATTGCATTCTCATCTGGAGTATAGAAGCCATTTTTAAAGTTGAAAACGTATTGATACCTAAATAATCTTTCTGTACTACTTGTTATTTGATACTTTATTTTAGTGAGTTATCTAACCCTCCTGAAATTTATTAAACTTTTCTCTATTCTGTGTCCTATAACTTTCCATCACTTTATTTCTCATCCTATTGACAAATAGTACACTCAACTTAAAAAGTCTTACCTGCAAATGTTTCTGTGTTTTTAATTTCTAGAATTATAATAACTATCTCATTTCTCACAATATATTTAATATTTGAAAAAATGATTTTTGAGTTATAAAGTACTTTTAAAACTTTGAAGTATTTGACATTTTAAAATAGAAAGATGTTTATCATAAGACTCATAACTATTTGATTTTTAATACTCCTCTAAGAACTGTTTACACAAAACATTCTTTTTTAAAAAAATTCAGCGGGATTTTTGGAAAGAGGTGGTGTATGGTTACATAAATAAGTTTTCTAGTGGTGATTTCTGAGATTTTGGTGCACCCATCACCCAAGCAATGTACACTGTCTCCAATTAGCAGTGTTTTATCCCTTACTTCCCTCCCTCTCTTTTCCCAGAGTCCACAAAGTCCACTGTATCATTCGTATGCCTTTGCATCCTCAAAGCTCAGCTCCCACTTGTGAGTGAGAATATACGATCTTTGGTATTCCATTCCTGAGTTACTTCACTTAGAATAATGGTCTCCAATTCCAGCCAGATTGCTGTGAATGCCATTATTTCATTCCTTTTTGTAGCTGAGTAGTATTCCATTTTATATATATATATATAAATATGATATAAATATATATAAAAAAATATATATTTCCATCTTATATAACACTTGTTGATTAATGGGCATTTGGCTTACTTCTATACTTTTACAATTATGAATTGTGCTGCTATAAACATGTGTGTGCAAGTATCTTTTTTGTATAATGACTTCTTTTCCTGTGGGTAGGTACCCAGGAGAGGGATTGCTGAATCAAATGGTAGTTCTGTTTTTCGTTCTTAAAGAAATCTATACACTGTTTTCCATAGTGTTTGTACTACTTTACATTCCCACAGGCAGTGTAAAAGTGCTCCCTTTTCACCACATCCCCACCAACATCTACTATTTAAAAAAAAAAATTTTTTTTATTATGGTCATTCTTTCAGGAGTAAGGTAATATTGCATTGTTGGTTTCTTTTTCTTTTCTTTTTTTTTTTTTTTTTTTTGAGACGGAGTCTTGCTCTGTCGCCCAGGCTGGAGTCCAGTGGGGCGATCTAGGCTCACGGCAAGCTCCGCCTCCCGGGTTCCCGCCATTCTCCTGCCTCAGCCTCCGGAGTAGCTGGGACTACAGGCGCCGCCACCACGCCCGGCTCATTTTGCTTTTGTATTTTTAGTAGAGACGGGGTTTCACGGTGTTAGCCAGGATAGTCTCGAACTCCTAACCTCTGACCTCATGATCCGCCCATCTCAGGCTCCCAAAGTGCTGAAATTACAGGCGTGAGCCACCGCGCCCAGCCTGTTGGTTTCTTTTTTTGACACGGAGTCTCCCTCTGTCACCCAGGGAGGACTGCAGTGATGTGATGTCCGCCTCCTGGGTTCAATCAGTTCTTCTGCCTCAGGCTCCCAAGTAGCTGGAATTACAGGTATGGGACACCACACCCAGATAATTTTTGTACTTTTAGTAGAGATTAGGTTTCACCATGTTGGCCAGTCTGGTCTCGAAATCCTGACCTCAAAAGATCCACCCACCTGGGCTTTCCAAAGTGCTGGGATTACAGGTGTGAGCCACTGCACCCGGCTTGCATTGTGGTTTTGACTTGCATTTCTTTGATCATTAGTGATGGTGAGCATTTTTTCATATGTTTGTTGCCATTTGTGTATCTTCTTTTGAGAATTGTCTGTTCATGTCCTTTACCCACTTTATGATGAGATTGTTTTTATCTTGCTGATTTGTTTGAGTTACTTTACATTCTGGATATTAGTTCTTTATCAGATGTATAGATTGCCAAGATTTTCTCCCAATATGTGGGTTGTCTGTTTACTCTGCTGATTGTTTCTTGTGCTGTGCGGAAGCCTTTTAGTTTAATTAAGCCTCATCCATTTATTTTTAGTTTTGTTGCACTTGCTTTTGGGTTCTTAGCCATGAAGTCTTTGCCTAATCCAATGTCTAGAAGGATTTTTCCAATGTTATCTTCTAGAATTTTTATGGTTTCAGATCTTAGATTTAAGTCCTTGATCTATCTTGAGTTGATTTTTATATAAGGTGAGAAATGAGGATCCAGTTTTGTCCTTCTACATGTGACTTTCCAATTATTCCAGTACCATTTGTTGAATAGGGTGTTGTTTCCCCACTTTATGTCTTTGTTTGCCTTGTCGAAGATCAGTTGGCTGTAAGTATTTGGGTTTATTTCTGGGTTCCCTATTCTGTTCCATTGATTTATGTCTATGTGCTTATTTTTATACCAGTACCACGCCGTTTTGCTGACTATGGGCTCCCTGGTGTGAAACCCACTTGATAATGGTGGATTATCTTTTTGATATGCTGTTGGATTCAGTTAGCTGGTATTTTCTTAAAGATTTTTCCATCTGTATTCATCAAGGATATTGGTGTTCTTTTTTTGTTTTGTCCTTTCCTGGTTTTGGTATTAGGGTAGTACTGACTTCATAGAATGATATTAGAAAGATTTCGTCTTTCTCTGTCTTATGGAATAGTATCAACAGGATTGGTATCCATTCTTTTTAAAATGTCTAATAGAATTCAGCTGTGAATTCGTCTTGTCTGTACTTTTTGTTGGCAATTTTACCCTTTTATATATGCAAGCAGATAGGCCCCATTACATACATTTTCTCAAGAGAAGCAGTAACTAGTCCTCAAGTAAGAGGACTTAATGGCATCTTATATTACACATTCTAAATTTATATAGAAATTGGGGTAACATCTATGTTAGCACCATTGAGCAACCATAGTTAATAATAATTTATTGTATATTTCATAATATCTAAGAGAGGATTTGAGATGTTTCCCCCAAAAAAGATAAATGTTTACAGTGACAGATATCCCAATTACCCTGATTTGATCATTATACATTTTATACTTCTACCAAAATATAGTATATATTTTATAAATATATACAACTATTATGTATCCATAAATTAAAAAACAAACTTCTTAATCTCAAATAGAGTCAAATGATAAACTAAGAAACAGAGGCAAAAATAGTATATGTGTTTTTGGGCAAAATGTTAGTTTTGAAAATAAACAAATAAAAACACAAATATAACATACATTGGATTAGACTTCTAAAGGAAGTAGTATGTTTGAATTGAAGAATTACTCCCTTTACTTTTACTTGTTTCTTTCTCTGCCCTTCTTATTGTGATCTCAGTTGCCACAATTACATCTGCAACCCAGACCTCTGTGAAGACATGTTGGTGAAGGCCCAAAGTCATTAAATTTTGAACAGATGTTTATCATTTGATGCAACACCAGTGTTGACAACACTAGTCACTGTCACAATGACACTGACTTGTCCAAGGGCACTGGTGGAAATGGAGAAAAATTAATGACAAAACATTTGCAGAGAACTTACTCTACTTACTGTGTATCAGTTGCTGTGTTCAATACTTTGCCAGAATCTCCTAATAACAGCTCTGAGATACAGTTTCTATCAATAATTTACATTACTGTATAGATTTAAAAAAATTGGGGCTTATTCAAGATCATACTGATAAGAAGTTATGGATCCAGGATATGGGGGTCCAATTGATATGTGGCGAGAGCCTGTGTACTGTGCAAATTTCTCAGGTGTTATACTTGCCTAGTCTCCCCATCACTGTATGCATGTATGTCTTGAAAATTGATGAAGCCACCGTTGCCTCTGCTGACACTTCACATTGGCTGTGCTCTCCTCTTAGGAACAGCTCACCTCAATCATGCAAATTTCAACAGATTAAAACCTTAACACCCTCCTAATCTAATAACCTTTGTTATATGTCATTAATAAAACATCTCCTTTGGTTTGACTTTGATTTGCAGTGTTTGTCCTTAAAACTTAGGCATAATGAAAGCATCCAAACTGGCAAGAGGCAGCCATCATGAACTCTTCAAAATTTCTTCACTCTATTTTCCTTTTTCTTAGAAAACTCCTGAGTTCTCCCTGAAAGGAGACTAAAGAACAATCCTCTCAGATGTGTCTGAATCCTAAAATGAACTTAAGGTATGTCTAAGAACGTTCCACAGGAATTCTTAAAGTAGACTCCTAAAATATTTTGTATTACAATATTTAATGTAGTATTTATACTACATTATGTATAAATTGCTACTTGTTGGGAAATTTTGACTTATTGCCTTATTCTCTTCATTTTTAGATTTTTAGTGCATAGGAAAATGAATTGTTTAATTCTCAATGCCAAATATTTGATGAGAATCTACAGAGGAATTAAAAATATATTTGTTACTCTCATTCTAAAACTTAGCTATATGCTTTAGCTTTTCAGATACAATTGTGAAAGACATAGTACACATTGCTCTTTTGAAAAGTTTGAGTAAAATAAAATAATGAAAATGCAAATATTTAAACTAATAAGCTGATTTTTCTGTTTGGTAAACTCGTAGCAGAACTCTGCTTCTGCACATAATATTCTTTTAGAAACCATGTATTATTTTTCAATGTTGATTTACATTATCATATTCTTATAAACTATACTGTGTTTCGATGGTATGAATGCATTTGTACAACTCATTGCATATACCAAGCTTGGATAGGAAGTATTGAAAATAGAGCAAAAAGGATTTTTATTTAATCTAGAGGAAGGATTATATAAAATATATATTTACTTTTGGTAAGTAAGATTATATGTTAAATCTCACCTGACATATTTTAAATAGCCCAGTTTGAGAAATGTCTTACTGATGATTGTCCTTTTTGGGGTCATCAGAATTGACTACATTTCTTTGGGTAACTGTGGGTTGTTTCCCTGAAGGTATCGATTCCCCAACAGACAGTCTTCTGTGGAATATGAAAATTTATTACCTAAAATCCTGCTGTGGGAAGGAGACCACAGGCTAGAGAGAGAAGAAAAAAAAAGACCTTCTTCCTTCTTCTGGTGTACAGTTAGTTTGGCCCCCATTCTAAAGGATGGCCAGAAAGACCTTAGACTCTCAGTGATGGTGGCATGAGGGGTGGGTGAGTTCTCTTTTGCCAAGTGGAGAAATACTAAAAGCCTGCCAAGAGGTGGCCTGCAAAGGGACTTGTGATGTGTTTCACACTGTGCAGTACTTGAATGTTATTTTTCACTGCTATTTCTTTTAGCTAAAGGAAAGTCTTGAATATTGGCTTATTAAATGAAGTAATTTCAATATTTGTAAAAGCAATTAGGGATTTTTTGGCCTATTCTTGGGGTGAAGTATAAATGTATATAAAAGTGCATATTCACTACAGCGCTCTTTGGGCATTGCAACCTATCAGTCTCACAATGCAACCTATCAGTCTCACAAGGGCCAGAGACAGAAAGTAATGAGAAGAAGAAGAGCTCTGAATTAAAAGATGCCGAAGACTTGTTTTGAGTATGCATAAATTGGAATATTGGTACCTTCCAGAACTAGTTGGCAGGTAAAACTAAGGGAAACTAATTTCCTTAGGTGAAAATAGGGTAGGTGCAGTAGAATCATGAATACAGAATTTGTAACATATACATCTAAATTTCAACTTAGCAAAGAATCCCAAGAAGAAAATTACATGCAATCACTTTCTACAGTAATTTTCCTCTACTTTCCCTGTCCTTAAAAGAAGCTAATATGATGAAGTGACTGAATAGACCTAGTAGGAAGAGATGCTAAAGAATGGGATTATAGTAATTTATTATTCAATCATCTATAAGATAGTTTTACATATATGTAAAGTAAATTAGGTAGCAAAATTACCTGGGGAAAAATAACATCAGTCTAGTGGCTGAGAATGAAGAAATATCTACAAGGAAAATTCATCTCTGGCAAGCAGAAAAGATGAGATTACATAAAATGAGGTTTAAGGGGAATAGTTCACTTTCATTGGCTTTTTCCATGAAGCAGCTCAAGATATTAGAAAGTAAAAAACAAGATTACCAAAGGATAAAAAATGGGAAATTAAGTAAAAGAACACTATCAAGTTTGAATGAAATTCAACACCTTTTTAGGTGAGTTACCAGAGAGCTCAGTTTTAAGAATCAACAAATCTTGAATGTATACCTAGTAGATACATCATAATGCTATTGTTCTTTCTTTTAGAACTATTCTTTTATGGGTTTTTTTTTCTTTCTATTTCCACGTGATTTGTTTGAAACAGTCAGTGAGGACGCCACACCCTTCACCCAACCCCAGTACACACATAGTAACAGAAGAGGCGTATTTGCCAGTTTTCCATAATGTCCATGATGGACCAGTGGGACTTTTTTACCTGAGAATGAGAATTTTTAGAAAAGATACATGGAATTTTAGATGGCTTTTTTTAAGTGACCTGATCAATGAATGTTTTTCAAAAAAGGCTTTGATAAGCCCTTATACTTTATGTTATTAGTTACATATTTGCAATATATATACAGTCATCCGTCAGATGACATTTCATTCAACAATGGACCTTGTATACCATAATGGTTTTATAAGATAATAATATTCTATTTTTACTCTGCATTCTCTATGTTTATATATGTTTGGATACACAAATACTTATCACTGCGTTACAACTGCCTATAGTATTCAGTAGAATCACATGCCATACAGATTTGTAACCTAAAAGAAAAGGAATATAACACATAGCTTGGATTGTTGTAGGCCCTACCATCTAAGTTTGTGTAAGTATACTCTGTGATATTAGCACAATGATAAAAATCAGCTCATGAGACACTTCTCAGAGTGTATTCTGTTTTTAAGTGAGACATCACTGTACATATATTCTTTTTAATGGTTATTAATTTCTCAATTTGGACCCATGAAAAACTATTATATTCTTTTAATAACTTCTCACTCTTTTACTAGAACTTCCTAAAAGGTGGTTCTATTTTCCAAAGTCAGATAACCTTATCTAATGGAGGATACAATATAAATGTTGCCAGAAATCCAGAAGAACAAATTTAAGAATGTGAAATATTTCATGCAGTTCTTGTGAATAAGGTACCATGGACAATATACTACCATATAGATACTCACAAAAATTATAGGTTAAGATCAAACATGAGATGACAGTCAATTGCATTCAAATCATTACACACACACACACACACACACATATATATATAAAATATTGATTCATGAAAATAAATATCTTACTTTATTATAAGAATGAGAATATAGCCATGTGGCAAAATAGGAATTGAAAAGGAATTTATCAGTGGGGACACTTGCTGTGATGTGAACATTTAGATAAATTGTCCAAGATTTACAAAATCTACTACTGTCAACTTGCTTATGCTAGATGACTCTTTCCTAGGTAGCATATCTCATCTAAACACATTCAAATTAATAAGATTTGTGGGTAACAAAATACATTTGAACACATTTTCTGTTGAAATGTTAATTAATACAGTGAAACATGAATTTACAATTTAGAAGAACTGCAAGTAGAAAATCATGTTATGAATGTATTGCACCATTATGTTCTTCAATGCCTAGTCCATATATATTATTTTTCTAAATTTAGAGGGCAGATTTTAAAAAAATATGTTTTAAAAATGCTCCCATGTTTAGCTCCTCTCTAATTATTTTAAGAGCTAATGTCATTATAAAAGAAGACACTTTGATGCTCTTCTTCCAAGACTCTTCCAGGCATTTACTAATTTTATGACACATTTTTGTTAGAAAGCACCTGGAAATTGGATCTCAGTGAGTTACCAAAAGAAATTGAATATATACATACATAACATACATAGATGTATGCATATGTATATATGTATGTATATATTATATATTTTTTACATTTAAGTACAAGGAATAACATTTAAATACCTGTGCACCATCTTCTTTAATATAACAGTGTATTTCAAAAAAGAAAGAAAATATTAGATCCAATTTTTATTATGCTACATAAGAAAACATGGAAAATTAAATAATGGCATATACATTGTTTTTCTATTACTGCTGTTAACAAATGATTACAAATGTAATGGCTTAAAACAGCAAAAAATTATTATCTTATGGTTCTAGAAGACAGAAGTCTGACATGTATCACATTGGTTCATATCAGGGTGTCCTCAGAACTGCATTTCCTCTGGAGACTCTAGATTCCATTTTCTTACATTTTTTAGCTTCTAAAAGCTACCTGCATTCTTTGTTCTGTGACACTTTTCTTCATCTTCAAAGCACATCACTCATAATTCCACTCTTTATCTTTATATCACCTCTCCTCTTTGACACTCTGATAGTTTTGTCTACCTTTATCAAGAACACTTGTGCTTATATTGGGCCCACTGGGATAATCCAGGGTCAACTCCCCATTCAAGGTCCTTAATATAATGACAGGCACAGAGTTCCTTTTACTAAGTATGGTAATGCAGTCTCACGTTGTATGGTTTAAGACCAACCTTGGGGAGGCATTTTTTAGCCTATTATACTGTTTCTAGCCTCAGAAAAAGACACATTTTTTTAATGGCCAAGAAGTAAAACAGAATTAAAACCATAATCTCAGTGTTAGAATAATGTCCCTCAATTCCATTTAAATATCCTTGTTCTTAAAGCTATGTAACAGATCAAATTATTTAGAAAATAGTGCTATTAAGTGCAAAGTGAGTTGTTGGAGAGGTCAACAACATGATGGTTGTAGGTACTTTAATAAGAAGACAGAAAAATAGTTTGAACTAATAGTCAAACTAACTTCAGAAATTTGAAGACGGACTTAAAAATAATAAATTAAGCAAGTTTAGCAATACTGCTAAAAGAATGAGCTAAAAAATACACAAATGATTGGATTGATAACTGCTAAAATAGAGAAAAATAAATTTAAAATGTAAGAAATATTTTAAAATGTTGACTCAAAATATCCTTATTTTTAAGAACTAGAAATAAATCAGTGGAGTTTTTTTTGACCTTCAATTCTAAGACATATTAAGTTATAATTTACAAAAGTCCTGATTATACATACATTTCAAATATGAAATACAGTGTTGTTAACTATAGCCACATCATTGTACGTTAGATCTCACAACTATGTTTATGTGGAAATCTGGAAAATTATAGAGACAGAAAAGAAATCAGTGTTTGCCATGGGTTTAGAGAAGAAGACAGGGGGCTTGAATGGTGAAGCATAGGGGATTGCTTAGGGCACTGAAACTGTTCTGTATTAAACTGAAATGATGGGTACATGACACTATACCTTTATTATTATTCGCAAAACTGCAGCACAAACAATGCATTAAAATAATTTAGGGGTTTCAAAGATCTCAGGATAGAATATAGACAATGATATAAAAATTTAAGGTATTAAAAGTATTACTAGTAGTTGGGGGAAATAGGAAATGGGAAGATGTTGGTCAAAGGGTACAAAATTACAGTTACACAAGATGAATTTCAAGACATGTACTTATATACACCATCCTTAAATACGTGGACCATAATTCTCAACCCCTTAAGTGTGTCCCGATTTCTTTCAAAGAGCACTGTAGGAAAGTGGAGCTTCAAGAAAATAACTACACAGTGAAGAAACCTGACAAATACTATCTCAGCCAGGTGACCAAGGTTAACATCATCAGTGATGTCATCATGATAGCATGCACCCTTATTATGGTGTAATCAGAATGGCATTTTACCTGTGTGGTCTTCCATCCAAGAACTCCTAATCCCAATCTAATATTGAGGAAAATATCAGAGGAACCCTAATTGATGAACAGTCTACAAAACATCTAACCAGTATTCGTCAAAACTCTCAAGTCACATAAAACAAGGAAAATATGAGAAACTGCCACAGTCTAGAAATGTCTAAGAAAACATGATCACTTAAATGTAATGTGATATCCTTGAAAGAATACTGGGCAGAAAAAGACCATTAGGTAAAACTGAGGAAATTTAAGAAAAGCATGTACTTTGATTCATCACAATGTATCAACAGCATAGTGAATGTATCGTGCTAATATAAAATGTTAATAAGAGGGGAAACCGGAATGGGGTATATGAGACCTCATTGAACTAGCTTTGCAAGATTTCCTACAAATGTGAAACTGTTCTAGAATACAAATTAATTAAAGTAAATCAGTTATCCTGGAAAACTCGGTAGTCTTCTCCGTCATCACTTTTTCATTGAGAAATATCTTGTCCAGGAAATCAATTATTTAATAATAAATGATTATTTTATTGTGATAAAATATAGGAAACATAAAATTTACCATTTTAATCATGTTTAAGAGTGCAGTTTTGTAGCATTACACTCACATTGTTGTGCAACTATCATCATTATCCATCTCCAGAACATTTTTATAATTCCAATTGAAACTCTATTCTCATTATACAAAAATGTCCCATTTCCCCATCTCTGCATGTTCTTTCTCTACAAATTTGACCACTCTACGTTGCTTCTATAAATTGAATCATAGTAATATTTCTCATTTTGTGTCTGACTTATTTTACTAAACACAATTTCTTCATGATTCATTCATTTTGTGACATAGCAGAATTTTCTTTGTTTTAAAGGCAGAATAATATTTCATTTTATGTGTGTACCAGGTTTGGTTTCCGTTTATCTTTCAATGAACATTATGGTTTCTACCTTTTGGCTAGTGTGAATAATGCTGCTATGAATATTTCTGTACAAATATCTCTTTGATTTTCTGCTTTCAACCCTTTTGATTATACACCCAGAAGAGGAATTGCGGGATCATACATAATTCTGAGTTTACATTCTTGAGGAATCATCATAAAATAATCAGTTATTAACAAGAATTAGATCACCTGAGAAACATACACTGTAACATGAAAAGAGATTGAAAGAAAGATAACTTACTTTAAAAAAAACTCTTCACGGCCGGGTGCAGTGGCTCACGCCTGTAATCCCAGCACTTTGGGAGGCCGAGGCGGGCAGATCACGAGGTCAGGAGATCGAGACCATTCCGGCTAACATGGTAAAACCCCGTCTCTACTAAAAATACAAAAAAAAAGAAAAAGGAAAAAGAAATTAGCCAGGCCTGGTGGCGGCGCCTGTAGTGCCAGCTACTCCAGAGGCTGAGGCAGGAGAATGGCGGGAACCCGGGAGGCGGAGCTTACAGTGAGCCGAGATCCAGCCACTGCACTCCAGCCTGGGCGACAGAGGGAGACAACATCTCAAAAAAAAAAAAAAAAAAAGAAAAAAAACCTCTTCACATAAATGCTGTTCTGGCCAAGGAGAATTGTAACTAAATACTATAGAAGAAATTTAAAAGGAAGAAAAATCACTTTAATAAAGGAAGATTATAAAGTAGACATACAAGAATGCAGAGTAGATAAGGCACAAGAAAGATGAAAATAAAGTATGAGTTTACAAATTGAAAGATAGAATCTTATATCAAAAATAATTGATCCATAATCGTAAAAACAGAAACAAATCGTATTACTTTTTATGGAACTTTGAAAATTATGAAACCAAATTTGAACCTCTTCCTATGTAAAACAAATTTATGTAATTTGTCAGTAGCGTAATAACAATATATCAAAATTTCATGGAAAAGTTTTAGTACATACATGTCTAAAATTAATATAAATTATGTTTTTTAACTTCTATATGTCCTTATTTTGATAATGAACCCAAAGTTCGTCCAAGTAATTGAAAAGAAAAATCAGATTGGTCTTGGATTTCTCTAGAGTCATTCGCAGTAGCAGTAGACTGTAAAGATCTTAGACAGTTTCACGTGAACTTCTGCAAAATATGGAATTAAAAAAATTTGCAGCTCTGCTACTCTGATGAATACACAGCCAAAATATAGCCCAGAGCAGGTGCATTGACATAATTTCCTCCCGAACAAATAAACGGCCAAAAGTCCCTCAAACAAACAAACAAAAAAGAATGCTAAATAATCCTACTTGTATCTCTGTATACTCTTTAAATTGAAATTTAATGGAAACAAAACATCCACATACAAATTGAAAATTGAGAATGTGTGTTTAATTTTTTTCTTGTATGTAATGTATATAATATGTTGCTGAGAAACAGGGAAATGGTCTCATTTCTCAAATATCCATATTTGGTATAATTTATACCAAATTATACCAAATACCTATCCATATTTGGTATAATTTATAAGTAGTTAAAAATAGTTAATGTGAATTAACAGTGGAAATATTATGTCTTGTCAAAATAAGATGAGAGAAAATACAAGGTAGCACCTCTATCCACCTGTAATCCACTTAATATTTGACAGTAAGTTCGTTTGCAAGAAGATAGCAAGTCTACTAAAACCTGAAATATCTTCTGTAGCGTGAAAAATGCCATTCACTTTTCTAATATTTTGTCTCAAATTTGAAACAGGACATATGATAAACATTTTAATCAGAGGTGAGAAATTTAATAGACTTTGAGCCCAGCCCTACAAATAATAACTGTGAGGTCACTATTAGTACTGACATCACAGGGTTTTGACTCACATCATATAAGCCTATATATAATATTATTACATTATACATGGAAAATATTAAACATCATATTAACATTAACTGTTATTATTATATGAGCCACATTCAATGAATGTTTTTCAGAGATCTTCAATGGCAGGCAAAATTTTGAGCACTATGTACCAGTGACCAAAGCAAAGAGTCTTCCCTTGTGAAATTTTTCTCCTAGGATATGCTGGAGAAACAGAATACAGGCAATAAAATTTTTTATAATCATACTATCATATTTATTATGTGATAAGTGCTAAGAAAAATAAATTAAAATTGAACAAGATATACCTAGATCTCAATAAAATGCTTTTAATTTCTTCTGATATAATAATTATTAAAATATATAAAAAGTTATAATAACATAATACAATCATTTAAAATGTAGAGCAAGTTATAAGGGGTTCACAGGACATGGTTGAGAATGGTTTCGCGCCACTGCACTCCAGCCTGGGCGACAGAGCGAGACTCCGTCTCAAAAAAAAAAAAAAAAAAAAAAAAAAAAAGAATGGTTCCACTTTTAATTCATCAGAGTAAACCTCACTGAGTAAATAAATACTATAAGTTGCGCACAAATAGAGCAATAGAAAGTTGGTGGGTTAATGAATAAGAAAGACCATCTTTATTTTGGAATATTCAATTTTGTAGCGGTACGCAAACCAAACCAAACAACTGCAGGCTGTGTTCTGTCTATGTGCTACTGTGTTTGACCTCTACTTTAAAACAGAAAATAACTCAGAGTGACTGCATTCTAAATTTAGTCTACTAGCTTTCAAAATATTTGTTTTGTCAGTGCTACACACAAGATTTTTCAAGTTAATATAAATGTGGTTGAACTGTATACTAGCTCATCCTTGAGCTATTGCATAGCCTCTTAACTAGTTGCCTCTCATTGTCTTGTTTCTCTTTCCATCTTTCTTACCCAGAGAAACTTTTTTAGACAAAATAAATGAATGCTTTACTCACTTGATCACAAGTAGTCAACTCTGCAGTCTACTAAATCAAATCTAAACAGGTTAATCTGCACTATCTTGTCTCTTTTTCCCCAACTACACTTTCAAATGGCATATCATTTCTTGCACATCACTTATACTGTTGCATTGTTCAGCCTTTCCTCACTTTTGTTATTGTGCCTGGAACATTAATCAACTGCATACCTTTCCACTGAAATAATATCCCATCTTTCAGTCTTATACAGCCAATTCTTCTGATTTTTAGCAACCAAAATAAACTCTTGCGAAGTCCTACGTTTCTTTGTTGGTACGCTTTTTATAATATACTTTGGTTGTAATATAATTCCTCTTATTGGTTTATATTCCTTGTGAGTTTGAACATTTTTTTGCAAATGAAACCTACATAGTTTTGTTTTCTACTCAGAACCAATCTCAGATAGATAAGATACTAAAGAAAAAAATGAGAATATGAGAGTTGCCATTCTTGCACTCCGAATTAAACAGATAAATTAAATAGATGAAATTACTTTTTATGGAGATACTTTATTTTTACATGGACAAATATGCATGATAAAACCAGCTCTCATTTATACTGTAAATAAAGGAAAGGGGGAAAATAGAGTGGATATTCCTACATAAGCAATTACTGCCTTTTATAGCTGAAAGAATTCATGTAGCCTAGTAGAGAGAGAGAAAACAAAAGAGAGAGAGAGAAAAGAATGAGAAAGAGAGAGAGAGTGAACAAGCAAAAGGGCAAGTACAAGAACAGGAGCATATCCAATATCAAATTCAACATAAATAAAACTAATAGACTCAATACCAATATAAGAATAATTTACATACTATACATTATATCAAAATATCAATTATTTAATAAAAATTAACTCATGATTGTTCAAGTTCGAATTATCATTTTTACATTTTAATTTTAATAAAATCCAGTTTATTAATTATTTTTTTCATGTATTCTGTCTTTAGGATTGTTTCTAAAACGTCATCATTATACCCAAGATCATTTAGGTGTTTTCCTGCATTATCTTCTAGAAGTTTTGTAGTTTTGCATTTTCGTTAGGTCTGTAATCCAGTTTTATGTAACTTTTCAGAGGGATGTAAGATCTATCTAGATATATATTTTTGTATGTAGATGTCAAATTGTTCCAGCACCAGTTGTTGAAAAAATTATCATTGTTTGCTTGTATTGCCTTTGCTCTTTTTCAAAGACAAGTGGACTATATTTACGTGGATCTATTTCTGAACTCTCTATTGTCATCTATAGATCTAGTTTTTTATTCTTTGCCAATGGCACACTCTATTACTGTAGCTTTATAGCAAGACTTGAGATTGAGTAGTGTCAGTCCTCTGACTTTGTTATTCTCCTTCAACATTTTGCTCTTTTGGATCTTTTGCCTCTTCGTATAAAATTTAGAATCAGTTTAATGATATGCATAAAATAACTTGCTGGAATTTTAAATGAGATTTCATTGAGTCCATAGATCAATTTGGGAAGAACTGATATGTTGATAATATTATCTTTCTATCCATAAACATGGATAATTTAGTTATTTGAATTTTTTAATCTGAATCTTGTGGTTTTCTTCATATGGATTCTGTACAAATTTTGTTGGATTTATATCTAATATTTCATTTTTGGAGTGCTAATATTAAATATTATTATGTTTTAATCTTAATTTCTACATGTTTGTTGCTGGTAATTATTATATTTTAAAGTTATATTGAGGAGGTAATTGATATTAGACCTTTATAAATTGGACAAGCTCTCAATTTCATATAAATTTTCATGCTTTACACAAAGTATTTAGTACAAATAATCTACTAAAAATAGAAATAGTAGCAGTAATATTAACAATTAAAGTGAATAAAGTTAAAGTAGAATAAGGATAAATGAAAAACTTCACCTATAACAATCCTATAACAAAGTTATAGAATTAGTTCTCAAAATTCTTTCCACAAAGAAAAGCCTAGTCCCAGATGGCTTCATCCAGAAAGGAAAATGTTAACAACTGAAAAGTAATCTCTAATTCTCCCTCACTGTGGAATATGTCAGATTCTACTAGATATAGACTAATGTTCTTGATTAGATTATTTAGTGAATGCTGTTCAAAGGATGTATCTGTCAAACATCTTGTCTGTGCTGTCCAAATGTTTTTTAACTTATCTGTAATTGTTAAAATGCGGCAAAGGAATGAAACTAGTCTGACACTTCAAAGAGTGTTACATGCCTAGAAAAGTGTGAAAGTGGAAAGAATGCAGAAATGAAAGTTTCTTTCAGAGTTGAGGTGGTTCCCAGTCAGCAGTGATTACTGTAAAAAAGCACATTCTTGTGAAGTGTGATTAAAGATATCACTATTTATGCCTGGGAGTCAGAAAAGCCTCACCATATTCTTTCTTAAAGCTAATGTACCTTGCTTCTCAGCATGATTTATAGTTTCTCATGGCTTAGGCTATCAAGCAGAGCTAAGTAATTAATTTGGTGATGACACATATGCCAAAGATTTATATTAAACCAAAAAATTGTTTGAACTAAATTTTTACAGATAACTTAAAGAAGAAATACCCTACAAATTAAAATGAGGCCAGCGTAACTGTTATAATAATACCTAACAGAGGCACAATAGTAATTGAAAACTTGAGAACAATTTTCCTGAAGACCATAAATAAAATATTTTATATAAAACATTAGCAAATCAAGTCAATATAAGTATGTGTGTGTGTTTGAAAATACAAACAAAATAAGTTAGATTTATTACAAGAATGTGAGGTTGATTTCATATTAGAAATATTGATCAATTTACCACATTATTTCTGCAAAGAGAAAAATTTGATCGTCTCAATCGACATGGAAATAATAATAATATATGAAAGTTTTAAGCTATGTTAATAGTAGTCTAATTCATTTGGATTGAGTGTTCTGCTGAAGGAAAAACAGAAAGATCAAAACAATATTTTAAAAAATCAAAGTGGGGAATAATCTAGAAAAACAGAGAAAACAACAGAAGGCAGGTGACTCTGAATTGTTTCCACCATGATGTATTTGGTGATCTGGTGTAGCTATCTGAGACACTGAACTAAGATGTAATGGACTAATTTGGAGATAGTAAAACAGGAACTGAAATTCAGTGCCAACCATACTTGGAAACCCTGGCTAATCATCTCTCCTCTGGGCTAGACCCACATGAGCTAAATCTCTTTAAACAATTTTGTTCTTATTAATGTAAATAAAGAGCTCCATATGCAGCAAACTTGAAGAGCTGAATGAATTGAGGTTGAATTCCAGTGATCGCCAGCCATTCAGTCCCTGATGAAACCCACCCAGTTCCAGATGCAGAACACAACAGCACTAGAAATAATAGTGTTGACTTTTTCTCAGCACATCTTCTATAGCACCTGGAAACAATGACCCTTGATTCTGGACTGCTAACATCCACAGCGTCTAGTAGGAGAAAAGGAAAATGTGTGGAGTAAGAAAATGACATCTTAGGTATCAAATTACTTACATAAGTAATTATTTTCGTACAACATGCTGAACATAATCTAAGACAAACAGGCAAATAAGAAAATAAAACTACGTAAGTCATAATGAGCAGAACAAGTTAAAGACAGAAATATACCCTCAAAATTTTAGTTAAAAAATTATCAGATGCTGTCCATAAGATACATTATTATAGTTTATCAGCTATTGGTTGGAAAACTTAAACTTTTTTTTTTTTACCTTCATATTTGTTTTGGAGAGAATTTTATTTTCTCCTACCAAGTCTTGGGATAATCAACCAATTTAAAGAAGAGCTCAACTTTTATGAATAAAAATAAATGACTCCCGAATAATTTATAGTAACACTGCAGAAAATCAAAGACAGATACATTATTTTAAAAGTCAGGGTTAGAGTAGGAGAAAAGCTAGATCAGCTCAAATGAGGTAATATTCTGATGACTGAGTTTTCAGTAGAAGCGGAAAAAAAAATAAGCTCTATGTCAGTTAGTTCCATGCATGGAAAGATAAGACAGTAACTTGTATTCTAAGACGAATTTAGCCTAAAGCTGCCTCTTTACATATTTAAGTTCAGCCTAAAGGTTTTTCTGTACATTGTGAAATGTAACAAGTGGAAGTGTAAACTGACCCTAGTCCGCACCTGTGCCAATCACTGAGTTGTGGCCAATCAAATGTAGCCAACTGTTTGAACTGTGCTCAAATAAGGCACACACTGAGCTGTAACCAATCCAGTTGCTTCTATATCTCACTTCCGATTTCTGTACTCACTTCTCTCTCTCTCTCTGTTTTTTTTTTGTTTTGTTTTGTCTAGAAGTCTTAACACCACATGGCTTTCCTGGAGTGTCTCTGAATCTGCTGTGATCCTGGTGGCAGTGCAATTTGTAAATCATTTGTTGCTTAAACTCCTTTAAATTTAATTAGGCTGAAGTTTTTCTCTAAACATCTCCATCTAGTAATAAAAAAATTCTTTCAAGAATTAGAACTTACAAAGATATTTTTAGATGAGCCACCAAACTATAATCACTACCAAAAGATAAATAGTGCAAGAAATGTCAAGCCTGTTACACTAATAAAAGTAATGCTAGATAAGAGCTTGAATTGCAACAAATTATGAAGGTTCAATAAATACATAAGCAGGTTTGAAAATCAAGTAAATATGTAGGTTAATATAAATGAATATTCATTGTGTCAAACAGAAACATTTTAGGGGATTTAAAATACAAATATATAGAATTAAAACATCTGACATAACTGTAAATTGGAAGGGTGTAAATGGAGTTAAAGTCTTAAATTATTTGCACTTTTGGAAAGGAAGGTCAAGATAAGAAAAACTTTAGTAAGTCAGAGGTGCATGTTTTAATTTCTTGAGTAAAGAAGGTTCACAAAAAAATCTAGAGTAAACGTCTTAGTTGATGGAACAAGGAAAGCTTCACTTGAGATTTTTTAAAAAGAAAATGGCGTCTTGCCTCCTCACTTCTATTCAACCTGATGTCAGATGGCCTAATCAGAGCAGGACAGTGAGAATATGAAATGCACTATAATAATGAACTGGGAAAACAAAAAAGAAATAAACTGCTACTACAGCTGATACCAAGTTTGCTGCTTAAATTTTCCAATCTTAGTAATCAGACTGTGTTCAATAGTAAACATGCTCTCAGCTCTTTTTTAATATCTGGATGTTGCAGGCTAGTAGTCATGGAGATAGCTATGGTGAAGGCTGATGTCTGTGTCCATTGGAGGGTTAAATTTTAGAATTTGGCTCATTTCCATTGGTTTCTGTCTAAAATAGGATGGATGTTCTTTTGTGAAGTTTTTTCCTAGGAGATCTTGTTGCTGCATCACTGTCAAAGATTGTTAAACTATGACCAGCTGCCTGAGATACCCTGACAGGAATTTTACAAGACTTGAAATAAAGAAAATTGAAGCTGAATTTTCAATAAGTTTTTACACTTAATTATTGAGACACATGACATAGTCAAAGAGGACAAAAAAATATTAAGCACTCGGAAAGCTTAATGTTGAAATAATTTATTTTTATAAGACCTACATGTCTGTAGAATAGATAAACTGCACACAAAACCTTCTCAAGCAAAGTATACTGAAACAGACAGCATTATTGTTTTGATGAGATATTCCTTATCAGAAAAAAGTCACAGTTCCTTGAATAAGGTTATATTGGTAAAGTGAAAGGAAGTACTTTCTATTGAAAACACCCACACTGTGGTTTAATAGCTACTTGACCACTATACATAATGCAAAAACATCAGTATGGTTCTATCAAGAATAGGGCCCTTTATACTTCAGTCATATCAAATAGAGAAATTAGAACTGAAATAATATTGGAATGAAATAAGAAGACATAGGTTGAGTCCTAATTCTTCTGTTTAAGATTTACATACTTTCAATTCCTTCCTCTAAGTTTAGGGATAACAATTCTTCAGCTGCCTTCATGTGTCATAATTATACCAATAAAAACTAATACATGACAATTTTTGAAGCTTATCAAATCACTGTATAAAAAACTGTTGTCACCTGGAATTACAGATATTTTGTTTTGTTTTGTGTTTTATTTAGTCCAAAGCATGTATTAGGGGAACTTAGAGAGGGGGCTTTAGCCTCCTTGTGATGAAGAGTGAGATAAGAGATGCTCCATCCATGTATGTCCTTAATGGGCTAGCTGGGTTATAGGAGGGTTTAAGGAATTTGGCTCAGGGGTCAGGGATAATTTCTATGTGTTTAGCAACGTGGTCAGTTTCTCAATGCTTCAAGCAACAACCTCAAAACTTTATCAGTGCCTGGGAATGTTCAAGACCCCATCTTGGGTTCAAGCTTGCAGGGGGAAATATGCAGCTGTGCAGGTTACAGAGTAGTCAGGGCACTCTGTTTCTTGGTCAGGTTTTATAATAAAACTTAAATGATGCAAAATAATATAATAGGTCAAACTGAGAATTTTATTTTAAATTCATTTTCTTTCCTGCAATGACATAATAATAGTCTTATCAAGGTGGTAACAGTAAATTAATGTATTTTAATAATGTTAGGCAGCATTATTTTGGCACCAAAATTGTGATTATCAATGAATAACTCTAATACCTGATGTCACAATATAAATACACATATATGCCATTTATAAATGCCTATATAATGTACATTAAACTTATATAATGTTATATTTAACATAATGGATATACAATTAACATTATATACAATGAAATTATTTTATTCAGAGAAATTTATCTGATGAGCAATATATGATCCCTCCATCCATTCATCTTTCCATCCATCCATCCATTATTCCAAAGTGATTTTTATTTTTTTTTTAAAATTGCTTATTGGAAATTTAGACAGGGGAAAGTAATTAAAGGAAGAAGAAGTTCTGCTTTGGCATTACAGTAATTTATAAATTCTAAAAGAACGTTTTTCTTAAAAACATTTAGCATGCTGAACAAAATGCAGCACATGATCTATTAAATATATTGCTGGTCTAAGCTTACAGAAATAAATTTTCAAAGACAAAAACAAGGAGACAACATAATGAAGGTCATACGCATGAGCTAAAACTGGTCATTACCAGAAGGGGATTGACAATACTAGAGTTCACAGCAGCCTAAAGTATAAGAAACAGAGCGGTGTTCCCATAAGTTAGGAGAAACTAAAGACATATTATGAAGGGGCAGTGCAGGGGGCTTAAAGAGATACATTCACAGTAAAATGATAGGAAATATGCCCGTCAGAGTCTTAACTCAAAGTTGAAAACTGTCTCCTGTAAGAATTTGTAATGTTAACTGTACACTTATGGTCACTTGGTTTAGATTCACATGGCCTATTGACTGGGGACAATCTCAAACCAATTACTTAAGTTAAATTGATTTCCAGTAGGAAGCATCCTGGAAGCACATGGAAGAAGCAAATTACAAATTAAGGCCAAACAAATGTAAGTTCAACATTTAAAAATGGTTAAATATAAGAAATAAACAAAGGTAAATGAGTAATATCTTAAGTAAGTTAGGCCTCTCAGATATTCAGATATGGAATTTATCCAACATAATACAATGTAACTATTATTAAATGGCTATTAAAGTTGAAATACAGAATTGAAAATAAGAGCCATAAGCATTATACTGTAAAACATTGTTAGGAAAAAAGAAATGAGCCTGGCTGCCTATTATGATACTTCAAAAAATATAAGATAGATAGATAGATAGATAAATAGTGATAAATAAGTAGAATTATATATGTATAGAATGATATAGGCATAGATAGATTGCATAGTGATATGAGAAAGAGAGAAATATTAAAATCTCAAATGATAGTTTAAACCATAAAGTAGCCAAGAAAGAATTAATACAGAAGGAAAATAAGTAATAACTACAAAAATTAAAATATAATAGTTTATATTAGTGGTAGATTTCAACATACTACCCAAAATATAGTACGAAAAATGACAGAAAAGAGACTGAAGAAAAATAGGACAAATTAAGAGACATGGAGGACACAATAAAATTGTCTTCATAACATACATCAAATTGGCAATCAGAAAAGAGAAAACAGGAAAAACAGTGAAGATTTAATACCAAAAGAAGAAAAGAGACTGGAGGAAAAGGGAAGCCTTGTCTTTTCAAAGATTCTCAATGAAGTTTCAAAATAATTAATTCAATAACATTTGCTCTGAGACACATTGTAATTAAATTTTGGGGAGCTGGCGTAAAAAGAGAGAAAAGAAAGATGACTTACCATTTTAAAAATTAAAAAGTATAAAAATGATTCTACATGTATTACTTATGGATATCAATAGATAGGTATAGTGCTTTGGCTTCACACTACCCCAGTAAAGGACTAAATGTTATTTTCCCAGTTACCAATGAGTAAATTTATACCAAAAGAGTTTCCAAAATGTATTCTTAGTTATGTTAAGATTTGTCCCAGCTGAGCTTTGAACTCATGCACTGAAATCTGAGAACAAAAAGCTAGCATTAAAAGGCTTTTCAACTGCCACTACTCAAGCTCATCCCTCATGAACTTTTCCATAGAAGGACAGGTAATTTGACAGTCCTAGTGCATTAGGTGGTACAATCTAGTATGATTCGGAATGAAGGAAGCATCACAAGGATGCTAAAGTCCTTTCTCTATGTAATTTCCCCTAATAAATGCTTTGAACTAATACCAACAAACCTACAACAACAAAAAAAAACACAGCTCTGTAATTCCAGATGACAACAGTTCATACTTTTATATATTTTTATACAGGGATTCAATGAATTCCGTTTAAGATGTGCTAAAGGAAAATGCTTACTAAGATTTACTTATTCTTGTACAAGTAGAGGTTGGGGAAGGGAAAATAATAAAATACAATCAGGTGACAATAGACCTTCACAAAGTATTTAATTGCATCACATACATTAATGTTATTGTATTGTTTATTACTGAATTTATTTTAATGGTAAATGTTTTAAAAATTTGAAACAAAAAATTGCCTTTTGCTGTACAGTAAAGAGATTGTATCTCATTTTCTTTTGTACCCCATCTAAAAATTTAAACTGTTATAATCTTTACACATAAAAAATTTTATATCGCAGAGTATTACTTAACGTAGCAAGTCTAGTCCTAAATTTTCACACCAAACAAGACAAAACACCAAATCATTAATGAAAAGGAGGAAATATTTAAAGGTTATTTTGTATATTATTTTAAAATAAATGTGTGCAGTAACCCAACATCAGAAAATTTGAAGAAAATGTGCATAGATTTGGTTAAAATATATGTGAATAATTTAATAAACCATGTATATTTCAAAAAAGGACATTGAAAGGCAATATAGTGCCAGAAAAAAAATCTGGAAATTTATATGCCACAGCAGCATTAATAACCATAATATAAATAAGGAAAATATTTTTAAAAATCTAATAAAATTAGAGAAAACAAAAAATGATTAAAAATGCCAAATTTTCAATATCTTAAAATGTCTAATAGAGTAGTTATTAAATTTATATTTAATAATTCCAAAAATATTATTTTTCAAAGATAGTCTTTTACACAGAAAACAGGTTACAAAATTACAAAATGGCAACCCTATTATGATACTCAAAAAAAATTCTCTTATGTATGTATTTTGTGACTCTATGTGGCAGCAGAACCAACTATGCATGTACATTTCCTGTCTGTCCTTAAGAAAACATTCAGAAGGCTAAACCTCAAATAATAATTATGTCATGTGTGTGTGGTTTCATGTCTATTTAGGAATTCTGCTAGTTAAGAAATGCTTCAGAGAGGGAACAAAAGGCAAACAGATGTATAACTTGCCCAAAGATACAACATAAGTTATTAGCATGGAGCTGGAATTAGAAGCCAGCTTTTCTTGATGTTATTGCAAAACCCAACTATTTACCATTGTGTTTAGCAATAACAGGAAGTAAAATGACTATAAAACTGCTCTGTAACATAAGCATATGAAATAATTAATATCACAAAATTCCTAAAATCAGACAGAAACATTTTGCTATTTCAGAATAGTGGCATCAACCTGAAGCATTTTAATATTGCAGAATAGTGGTATCAGCTTACAAAAGATATGGAAAAATAAAATTTACAGAAAGCAATCCAAAAACAAAATTGTCTTGAGATTTATAGTTCACAACTTTTACAATTAGTCTTCATCAGCTATTCACTATATTTGTGATGCAAATTTTTCTATATGCCATATGTGTATTGGCCAGATGAATAGTGATTAAGATTTAGAGAAGAATTTAACAATATTTATGCTAATCTCTCAACAATGTAATTGGAAAAGACTTGTTTAATTATAAAACTTATGGAAATAAAACATCCATCTGTGCAGTCATATTTGTAGTTTTTGAAAAAATTGGATACTTTTCAACTACAACCACAAAGGGTCAGGTAAGTAAGAAGAAATAATACAAGGCAATTTTAAAAATGAAATGCATAGAAATATTGATGTAAAAAATGATCACTTATATTAGATGCCATATTAACATTTTAAAGATCTAAATTCATTATTATACCAATAAAATAGAAGACATAAAATCAGTTTATGTCTCCTGTGAAAATACTATAGTCATTAACATTATAAGAGCTTACTTTATCAACACTCTTATTACCAAAAGGAGTGCATTGAATATCCTCTGATTTTTAAAATAAAAAAAATAGTTAAATTATTTAGTGGTTATTTACATTAAAAAGTGACTTAGAGAAAAAACGATTATGTAAATTCCTCACAGGGAAATGTGTAATAGTAGAAATGTGTTTCAATTTATGAAACAGTCATGTTCATGATAGATTATGTGGATATAAACCTCCTGAAAACATTACATCGCATTAGAGAATTTACACTATAAAAGAGTCTGAATTATTTTCCAAAGTGAATAATTATTTCATCATGAATATCAAAATATGCACCTCATTGATTAATTCATATTTTATTATTTCAGATTTCTCAATGTCCTGGGCCTACTTCTTTAAATGATTGTTGCTTTGTTAACATAATTCCCTGATCTTAAACACATAACATAACTGTGCGTATTGCCAACCGCACCAGCAGATGTTTATGTTCTAACAATTTATTGTAATGCTATCTTGGAATCTAAAATTTTTTGTGGGATTTTTAAACAATGACAAAATATCATGACCAACGAATTTAAATGGTGATGCTTACTACATAGTTACTATGTCAACATGAGCCTGCTGGCATTAGATCTATGCTCACTCTCTCCGTTGAGGTAGAAATCTCAATAATAGTCCATAATTAAAGAAAAATCTTATTAATCCTGTAAAAGCTTGAGCATTTACCACAGAGAGAACTGCAGGAAGGAGGGAAAGAAGGGAGGAAGGAAGGAAGGGAGGAAGGGAGGAAAGAAGGAAGGAAGGGAGGGAGGGAGGGAGGAAAGAAGGGAGGAAGGGAGGAAGGAAGGAAGGAAGGAAGGAAGGAAGGAAGGAAGGAAGGGAGGGAGGGAGGGAGGAAAAGAGGAAAGAAGGGAGGAAGGGAGGAAAGAAGGAAGGAAGGGAGGGAGGGAGGGAGGAAGGGAGGAAAGAAGGAAGGAAGGAAGGGAGAGAGGGAGGAAGGGAGGGAGGGAGGGAGGGAGAGACTGAGGGAAAGAGAAAAAAGAAAAGCTTAAACTCTAAATTCTTCGACTTATACTGACTTCAATTAATCCTACTGATACAATCTGAATTTGTCCCCCTACATTTATGTGTTGGAAACTTAATCCCCAAAGGAACAGTGTTAAAATGAGGATGGGGGCTAATGGGATGAGCTTAGGTTACAAGGGTTCTGACCTCCTGCATGGATTCATGCTGCTATGAACAGGGTTGGTGAGAGTGCATTCTCTCTCTTCTGCTTTTCTGTCATGTGGGGACTCAGTACTTGTCCTCTTTTGTCCTTCGCCTTCTGCCACGTGAGGACACAGTAAGAAGGCCCACAACAGATGCTGGTGTCTTGATACTGCCAGCCTCCAGAACTGTGAGAGAATAAATCTTAATAAATTACCCAGTATTTAATATTCTGTTATGGCAGCACAAACAGACTAAGGAACCTGGCAAGTGAAGAGAGTTGACAAATTATCTGGTTCGAGCCTGTAATTTTGCAATTGAGGACATTGATATGAAGTATGGAAAGTATCTAAGACCATTCAGCCACCTAGTAGAAAATGTTTTAGAGTTGACTTCAATACTGTACTCCCCACTGTAACCTATTAATATAAAATACATTGTCTTCCTCCAAAATGTATAAGTTGAAGTCATAACCCCTAATATGACTCTATTTGGAGACGGAGTCTTTAAGAGATAAAGCTAAATGAGATTTGAAGCATGGGGCCTAATTAAATGTGACTGATGTTCTTTATAAGAAGGGAAAGAGTCATGAGGGATTTTGAGCACAGAAAAAAAAAAAAAAAAAATCTGTTATGTGAGGACAGAGTTAGAAAACAGTCATCAGCAAGCTAGGGAGAGAAGCCTCAGGAGAAACCAAATCTGCTGACATCTGAATCTTGGACTTTGAGTTTGGAAAACTTCGAGAAGTAATTTTTGTTTGTCTATTTGTTTTAAAACATTCAATCTGTGATATTTTGTTACCATATACCTAGTGATGTATTTGTTCTATTTACTGGATATAAGTTATTTCTTGATTTGTCTGTTTCATCACTCTGGTATTCATCTGACCTGACACCATGCTTCTATCAGGATACCATCTTTGTGTAAATTCTGTTCTGTGCCTTTTGATACTGAATCTATACTCTGATGCTTTTAGTATATAATGGTAATAGAAGTCTTTGGGATTTTGGAACAGGGTTCTACCATCATCCACAGGTAAATACTTTCTTTTTGGGAATGGCTTTTTGCTTGTTAATAGGTTTCAGTAGAACCTGAATGCTTCACAATAGGCCTCCAAGTTACCTTGTGAGGTGAACTGTCCATTGTGAACTGGGTGTTATCTCAATGACCAAATGATGAAGTTGGGCATATACAGCAATACTCTACTGGAAAATTGAATGATATATACATGATTGGGCCTATGGAAAATTATCCAGATGGTCTTGGACCAATCTAGTTCTTCCTACATTCTTGCTCTTAGTTTATAGAATAAATATAGAATGTATTGAGAATGCAGTATCCTGAGATAGGAAGGAACTGCCTAAAACATCCTGGGCCTTGTTTTTGTCCTTTCTGGGCATGAGACATCTTGAGTTATGGAGGAACTGTCCAAGACAGCTCAGTCTTTGTTCCTGTCTCACCTGGAAAGAAGGATGTCCTTCTAAGCTTTTCCTAGTGATCCACATGGCCCTGGAGTTTATAACCTAGGGTGGCTGCCTTTCAGGGCCCTTTAGCTGTGGTACAAGTGACTCGTGCAGTAAAGACCCCATCTGCCCCAGGCAGCTTTCTTACTCACAATGGATCCTAAATTTCTTTCATCCCTTCCTGCCAATCTGTACACAATAAATCATCTTGTCTCACTAGACTCTGACAATGTAGCCAGTGCATGGTGAACCTGCTCCATGGGGCCCAGACAGACCCTAAAGACACAAGTCAGATGAAAAAGGTGCTCAATTGTCCATGGTCCCCGTTCTTGCTAAACTGCCTTCTCTCCCTGGCCTACACCTATGACCTCGTGGGGAACTCTCTAAAATCAGTTAACAGAGGAAGAAAAGACTCGGGCCTGCTTTATGGATGGTACTGCATGATATGTGAGCACCATCTGAACATGGACAGCAGCCACAACCCCTCTCTGGGACATCTTTACAGAACACTGGTTAAGAGAAATCCTCTTGGTGTAGTAGTACATCAGGTTGTGCACCTGGTTGTGCAGGTTGCTCTGAAGAAGAAATGGCCAGATGTATGATTACATACCAATGCATGGGCTATACAAATTGTGTGCCAGTATAGTCAAGGACTTGGTAGGAAAAGGATCAGGAAACTTGGGACAAATAAATTTGGGAAAGGGGTATATGGACAGATTATTTTTAATGGGGAAGATATTTGTGTCTCACGTGAATTCTCACCACTTACCTCAAGAGGAAAAATTTAATAATCAAATGGTAAGAATGATATGTTCTGGAGATCCCACTCAACCTCTTTCCCCACCACCCTGTTGTCACGCTATGGGCCCATGAACAAAGTGGCCACGGTGGCAAGGGTATAAGTTACGTATGGGCTCACTCAGGATCATGTGCTTCCCCTCAGGGAAGGCATAGTAATTCTAAGAGACACCATAAGACTTCCACTTATCAATGGCAACCTGTATTGACCCCTCTCCGTTCCCAATCTATCAGCAGCAAAAACCAACACTGAGCCCCTAATACGGCATCATTCCCTGGGATGGTTAACCAGCTGCTGCTTAATGGCAGGTCAAATATGCAGAACAACTTTCAACATGGAAGGGACAGTGTTTTGTTTTTAATGGCGTAGATGCTCTGGATATGGATTTGCCCTCTCTACATACAATGTTTCTGCCAAAATTACCTTTCATGGACTTACAGAATACCTTATCCACCATCATGGTATTCTACACATCATTGCATCCTATCAAGGAACTCACTTCATGGCCAAAGAAGTGTAGAAATGGGCTCGTGATCATGAAATTCACCGACTTTACCATGCTACCTACCATCCTTAAGCAACTGGCTTGATTGGATGGTGATATGGCTTTTTGAAGACTTAAGTTATAGTGTTCATTAGGTGATAACTGGGGCACTTGCAAGGATGGGGTAAAATTCTGCAGAGGATCATATATGCGCTGAATCAGCATCTGATGAAACAGGAAACATGGTGCTGTTTCCCTGATAGCCAGAATTCAACAGTGTTGGAATCAAGAGGTGGAAATGAGAGTGGCCCTACTCCCTATTACTCCTATTAACCCACAAGCAAAATGTTTGCATTCTGTTTCTGTGACTTTATGCTCTGCTAGCCTAGAGGTCTTTATTCCAGAGGAAAAATTACCTCAGCCAAGAGACATGACAATGATTCCATTGAAGTGAAGGTTAAATGGCAACAACGTTGCTTTGGGCTCTTCCTGCCTCTGAGTCAACAGGACATGGAGGGCGTTTCGGTATTGGGTGAAATAATTCATTTAAACTACCAAAAGAAACTTGGACTTCACGCCACAGTGAGGAAAAAGAATAAGAAACAGAAGGAAAACAGGAGATATCTTAGGATGTCTCTTAGTATTACCATGCTCTGTTTTAAGGTCAGTGAAAAACTGTAACAACGCAATCCATACAGGACTGAAAAAGGCCCAGACTCTTCAGGAATGAAGACTTGTGTCATCCAGCCAGGTAATGAATGATGACCAGCTGACCTGCTTCCTGAAGAAAAAAAGGGAGTACAGAATGAGTAGTAGAAGAAGGTAGTTATAAATAACAGCTATGACACATGACCAGTTATAGAAAAATCAAAATTGTTGTATTTCCTCCTTAGTTTGTTAAGAATATATTCTTGTGTATATGTATACATATTGAGCTAATGTCTTTGTTTTCTTATTCTCTTATCATGTAACATAAGATATATTGATTTTATATTAGTATTTAAGTATTGTTAATTTTACATCAAAGCATTTAAGCTACGAGTTAGAAGGAGAAAAATTAATGCTATTCATGGACCTTAGCTACTCTTCTGTGGAAAGGATTAGTGTATTTTGTGTTATAAACAGGGTGGTTGACTCAGGTAGAATTCTAACCTTGTTATTGTCTGTATTTGGAGATTAAGCATGGTTTAAGGAGATGTGTATGGGTGCCAAGTTGATAAGGGATGAATTTGTGATGGTTAATTTTTAAAAATGTTCAGATGACTGGTAAAATTTTATTTCTGGTGGTGTCTGTTAGGATGAAAAGAGATTAACATTTAAATCAGTAGACTGAGTTAAAAATATTTCCCTCCCCAATGTGGATGAGCATCAACCAATGCTTTGAGGACCTCACTAGAACAGAAAGAAGGAAGAAGGGCAAATTCACCCTCTGTTTTAGCTGGGCTGTTCATCTTCTCCTGCCCTCAGATGTAAGTTCTGCTAATTCTCAGGCCTTTGGACTCAGACTGAATTTGTCATCAACTTGCCTGGTTCACCAGCTTTCAGAGAGCAGATCATGGAACTCCTTAGTGTCCATAATCATCTAAGCCTGAATTCTCATAGTAAATCAATTATTATGGTTTGATTTCTCAAATGTTTGATCTCTCTCTCTCTCTCTCTATATATATATATATTCAACCTATCTCTATACATATATAAATATCTCTCATATATGAGTTATATATTTAACATCTCATAATCAATCTCTCTATATATGTATATACATATTATGTATTAAGAATTATTAGAGAATATATATGTAGATATATAGAGAGAATATCTACATCTATATCATAAACACACACACGCACACACATACATACACACACACACACATACACACATATATCCTCTTGGTTCTGTTTTTTGGGAGAATTATTTGATAGGGTTTGATGGTGTCCTCACTGAAATCTAATCTTGAATGGTAGTTCCCATAATCCCTATTTGTCGTAGGAGGGATCAGGTGGACATCAGTGAATCATGGAGGTAGTTTCCGCTATCCTGTTCTCATGATAGTGAGTTAGTTCTCGCAAGATCTGATGGTTTTATAACGACATCCCCCTTCACTGGGTACTCATTCTTCTCCCTCCTGACTCCATGTGAAGAAGGATGTGTTTGCTTCTACTTCCACCATAATTGTAAGTTTCCTGAGGCCTCCCCAGTCATGCTAAACTGTGGGTCAATTAAACCTCTTTCCTCTACAAGTTACCTAGTCTTGGGTATGTCTTTATTAGCAGCATGAGAATGGACCCGTACAGTAAATTGGTATCAGGTAGCAGGGTGCTGCTGTAAAGATACCCGAAAATATGGAAGCAACTTTGGAACTGGGTAACAGGCAGAGGTTGGAACAGTTTGGAGGGCTCAGAAGAATACAGGAAGATGCGGGAAAGTTTGAAACTTCTAGAGACCTGTTGAATGGCTTTGACCAAAATGCTGGTAGTGATATGGACAGTGAAGTCAGGCTGATATGGTCATCAGATAGAGATGAAGAGCTTGTTGGGAACTGGAATAAATGTGACTCTTTCTATGGTTTAGGGGAAAAAAAAATAAAAAAAATAAACTGGCAGCATTTTGCCCCTGCCTTAGAGATCTGTGGAGATCAAACTTGAGAGAGATTATTTAGGGTATCTGGTGGAAGAAATTTCTAAGCAGCAAAGCATTCAGGATGTGAATTGGGTGCTCTTAAAAGCAGTCAGTTTTATGTATACACAGGATATGGTTTGGAATTGGCACTTATATATAAAAGAGAAGAAGAGCATAAAAGTTTGCAAAATTTGCAGCTTGACAATGAGATAGAAAAGAAAACCCATTTTCTGAGGAGAAATTCAAGCCACCTGCAGAAATTTGCATAAGTAACAAGGAGCCAAATGTTAATTGCCAAGACTGTGGAGAAAATGTCTCCATGGCATGTCAGAGGCCTTTAAGGCAGCCCCTCTTATCACAAGACCTGAGGCCTAGGAGGGAAAAATGGTTTCCTTGGCTGGACCCAGGGCCTTCCTGCTTTGTGCAGTCTTGGGAGTTGGCTCCCTGTGTCCCAGCTGTGGCTAAAATGGGCCAACGTATAGCTCATGCTGTTGCTTCAGAGAGTGCCAGCCCCAAGCCTTGGTGGCTTACACATGGTGTTGGGCTTGCAGGTGCAGAAAAATCAAGGATTGAGGTTTGGGAACCTCCATCTAGATTTCAGAAGATGTATGGAAATGTCTGGATGTCCAGGAAGAAGTTTTCAGCAGGAGTAGAGTCCCCTTGGATAACCTCTGCTAGAGCAGTGTGGCAGGGAAATGTGGGGTCATAGCTCCCACACAGAGCCTCCACTAGGGCTCCAGACCATTCTCCAGACCCCAGAATAGTAGATCCACTGACAGTTTGTACCATGTGCCAGGAAAAGCTGCAGACACTCAATGCAAGCCTGTGAAAGCAGCTGGGATGGGGGCTGTACCCTGCAAAGCCACAGGGGCGGAGCTGCCCAAGGCCATGGGAGCCCATCTCTTGCATCAGCATGAGCTGGATGTGAGACACGGAGTCAAAGGAGATCATTTTAGAGCTTTAAGATTTGGCTGCCCCGCTGGATTTCAGACTTGCGTGGGGCCTTTAGTCCCTCATTTTGGCCAATTTCTCCCATTTGGAATGAATGTATTAACCAAATACCTGTACCCTCATTATATCTAGGAAGTAACTGACTTTCTGTTGATTTTACAGGCTTATAAGCAGAAGGCACTTGCCTTGTGTCAGATGAGACTATGGACTTGGACTTTTGAGTTAATGCTGCAATGAATTAAGAGTTTGGGGGACTGTTGGAATGGCATGATTGCATTTTGAAATGTGAGGACATGAAATTTGAGAGAGACCGGGGCAGAATAATATGGTTTGGCGGTGTCCTCACCGAAATCTCATCTTGAATTATAGTTCCCATAATCCCCATGTGTCCTGGGAGGGACCAGGTGGAGATAAATGAACCATAGGGGTGGATTCCCCATCTTGTTCTTTTGATAGCAAGTTAGTTGTTGCTGGATCTGATGGTTTTATAAGGCTTCTTCTTATGCTGGGCACTCATTTGTCTTCTTCCTGCAGCCATGTAATGCAGGATGTGTTTGCTTCTCCTTTTGCCATGATTGTAACTTTCCTGAAGCTTCCTCAGCCATGCAGAATGCTGAGTCAATTAAACCTCTCTCCTTTATAAATTATCCCATCTTGGGTATGTCTTTATTAGCAGTATGAGAACAAACGTATACACATTACTAATTATCAGTTCAAATTCTTGGCTCTTGAAACATCAACTATGAAGTTGATTAGAACTTCATAGTTCTGCTGCACCCATCAACTCATCAGCACCCATCAACTCGTCATTTACATCAGGTATAACTCCCAATGCAGCAACATGACACAAGTATACACATGTAACAAACCTGCACGATATGCACATGTACCCTAGAACTTAAAGTATAATAATAATAAAAAATAAATTAAAAAAAAGAAAAAAACAAGAAAAAAAAAAAAAAAAGAAAAAAAAAAAACCTCATAGTTCTAGTGAAAGAACTGTGAAAGTCTAAGCAACCCTTTGTTACAGAAAATAAAAGAAAACATAAATGAAACATCAGTTTGTAATCAGGGAAAAATACTAAACATATTAATTTCAAAATTTAATTCTGGATAAATATTTTGATAAGAACAGCAATTTTATTTAATTTTTTTGCATTTCTCTATGTAAATATACAAGAGACGTCACAATTTCTTCTAGCAGACAAGAATCATAACCAAAAACTATTGATGTTGTTACGTAACTGAGAATTTGAGAATCTTGTAGAAGATAAAGGAACACAAATTAGGTACATGTTAATAAGCCCTTGATAATAGACAAAGGATTTTGGGGTTTTGGCCTGGATATAGTAAGGTGCTAGTTGCAGATGATATAAATAAAGTGAAATAATTAGGCAAGTACTTAGAAACTTTTGGCAGCAATGTGAAGGATTTAATAGATGGCAACAGACTAATGTCCAGTAATGGTAAGTATTTCCTGTAGTAGTCCAGGGTCAAAGTGATTGGGCTAGTACTAATGAGACACAGGTAGGAATTTAAAAAAAAAAGAAAAAGGCAATGGATTTTTTAGTTATTAAAGAAATGGGATCAAAGAAATTTTGTGACCAGTTTGATGCTGGGCATAAGTGAGAAGAAACAGCAAACAATAATCCTCAGTTTCCTGTCATGAACCATTGGGTGAAGTTACTTGCCAAGAAAAGGAGAGCACGAGAAAAAGTATAAAAATCTTTCATCACAGAAGATAAGAAGCTACCTTTTCCAACACGCTTCGAATTCCATTGTGTGCTGTTGAATTTGTTAGTTAAGAAAAAATAGAAAATGAAAGGAATGTGTACTAAAATTCAAAACATGGTAAGAGTAAATGACATAAATGTTTATAGAACTAAATTTCAACATATTTTCTGACACAAATTTAATATTCTTAGTGAGTTTTATAGAATAAAAATTATAGAATATATCTATAATTACCAAGCATGGTATTTAATGCATGCCCAATAAAACAGATTTTACTGTTGTTTCCAAAGTTCCTCTTGAGTTTCATTTAACTGTGAAAATGCCTTCCAGTTGTCAATATTCATAAAAATCGTGACTTATCCAGAATTGCCCTTTCAGTATCAAAATAAAATTAAAACAAAATGTAAAAATGCAGATTATTCACAAAAACAGAATGATAATTAAAGCCTCCAGGGATTTAAATTATAATGCATCAGAATGACAAAATGGATTTTGACTTTCTGCTCAGAACTGGCTTAGGAATCTATCTATTAAAATATTGTCAGGAGATTACTCTGTCAGAACTGGAGAAGAATAAAAGATGTGAGCACACAAAATTACAGCTTTGCAATTTCAGAGTAATTTAAATCTGTTATATTTCTTTTAAATTTTATTCCACAAATTTTTTTTCAAGCTGAAAATTATTCTAAATGATATGGTTTCTTTTAATAGTGACCTTGAAATTATATTACCCAAATCAGTTACATCTATTATTTTTACAATTTATAGCATAATCGATGTAAATCAGACATTCCCATGTGGATATATCTGGGTTTCCTATAGTTAAAAACTTAGATTACAATTAATACCATATTTCTATCTTCAGCATGAACTTTATCCTTTCCTGCATCTGCTATGCACAATTAGATAATATACACTGAACAGCACCAACTGTAAAATATTCAAGAAGATAAATTGCTTCATATAAATTAGAGATGGTAAAGCTTGATTAGTTCACTTTAGGTTAATGCATCTTGAGAGTCCCTCTGTAATTCTATAAAAAATAATACCTGCAATTATACATTAGAAGTAAATCATCCTAAAGAATGAATAGCATACAAAGTAGTATGTCACTCCTTCATTACCATTAAATAATATGTTTTTATAACTTGCCAATATGGATTTTATACAGTCATTTAAGCTCAAATGAAGACCTATTCAGACTATACTTAGATTCTTAACTTAGTATTAATTTTTTATGAAAAAACATTTTATTAAATAAAACAATCTGTAAATATTACTTAAAGTTATAAAATGGTTTATACATATGTTGATATTATCAGCTAGTGCTAGGGAAAAACAGAGGCCAGATTTTTTAAAAAAATTATCTATTATTCTCCAGCATTGAAATCAAGGTTTTTTTATCTTGTGGTTTATCACACAATACACTATTCTATTTCGATTAGTGATCATTTTTATTTTAAATATGTTTATTCATATAGTTTGGTAGCATACCTAAATGACTAAATTTCAAGCAATATTATACCATTAACTGTTAGATTATGTTTTCCTTTTGGAATTTTTAATCTGGTCACTTAAAATAAGATTTTTATGGGGGAAAGGAGAATGGTTATGTACATAAAGCTGAAATATTTACAGTACACATTTCAAAAGTCAATTCTGAATTTAGAATGTTTTACTGGTTATAAATACTATCCATGTTGTTTTTGTTGTTACATATATATAATTATGAGCAGTAATCTAGAATATAATATAATGTAGAGTTAGGAAAATATGATGAAACAACTTGATATGCAGACAGCTGGAAATTAGTTACACTCTTCTACTAAGTAAGTCTTATAATCTGTGGTAGAGAAGAAGTAATTTCACCTCCTTAGAATGCTAGTTCTTAGTTTCTGCTCTTCAATTACTGAAGCACTGAATAAAGATGTCCCTGCATGAATCAATAATTATTTTGTTGTTGGCTGGGCATGGTGGCTCACGCCTGTAATCCTAGCACTTTGGGAGGCCAAGGTGGGCAGATCACCTGAGGTCAGGAGTTCAAGACCAGCCTGGCCAACATGGTGAAACCCCATCTCTACTAAATATACAAAAAATTAGCTGGGCGTGGTGGTGGGTGCCTGTAGTCCCAGCTACTCGGGAGGCTGAGGCAGGAGAATGGCATGAACCTGGGAGGTGGAGCTTGCAGTGAGCTGAGATCCGTCCACTGTGCTCCAGCCTGGGCAACAGAGCAAGACTCTGTCTCAAAAAAAAAAAAAAAAAAGAATTATTTTGTTGTTCTTGTTGTTGCTTGTTTTTTGTTTATAATCTAATTTTTTCAAGCAATCACTGTATTTAGCTGACCACTAAATCTAAAGCCTATATTTGTGACTTGTGTTTAGAAAGATGATTTGACTAATGATTTTCTAGAAAATAACAAGATGAGAAAAAATGTTAAGACTATAGAAACTATTGGAAACATCTTTTTTTTCCATTCTATTCTAAGACTAAATATTTATCATCAAGAAAAAAATAACAGGTGGAAGAAGAAATCTTCGGTATGTTATAAACCAAAGTATGAATCCGTATGAGGAAATCAAGACCAATGTAAATGACTTCCTCTGCAAAGACCATCATTATTACTACTTATGTTTATATAGTGTAAGGAAGATAAATGGGTAAAACTATCTGTTTCTTGTGAAATGATGAAGTATTATGAACAATATGCATGCCCAAATTAACAAAAACATATTACATAAAAATAAATGAAATGAATGGAAATCCAGACGAAAGCATAGAATCAAAATGGGTAGAGTTATACTTGAAGCAGGGGATTTAAAAATATGGAACTAGACATGATTCTCAAAACTAGTTATAGAGCATTCTTTTGAAGTCAAATGTACTGAGATAAAGGTAATAGAGGACTAAGAGACTTAGATCTATAAAGAATGTAAATGGGTTTACATAGAATATAAATCAATATATTTTATTTATTTTGTTTAAGCTATGAATATATGGAGAGTTTTCAAATGTTAATTGGAGTCAATGTCAGTGGTAGTGAAATACAGTAAAATAGAGTTAAGTGGTTGCCTGAACTCTCCTGCAGATAATTATTATTAAAAATTTGAATAAAATAAAATTTGAAAGTTTTATTAAATGTCTTCGAGTAGACAAAAGTCAGAGGAGAATATCTTTTGAAAAATGGCAATCAAGTAGCCTGTTTGTGGCTTTCTTACCTCGTGGTATTTTCCGACCATTATGATCAGAGTAGCCAAAAATCACAGTCTTACCGGAAACAGTTGCCGGTAACACCTGACAGAGAATATTGTTCATGAATTAAAAACAGAAGATTTAAGGGCAAAGTTCTGAAAACAGGGAATCTTCAATAGACATGATATATAAAATCTGAATATAAACTCTGCCGAGATGCGTTACTGACCAGTAAAGTGCATACATGGTGGAGGTTACAGGGGTCCATGGCAAAAACATATGAGGCGGGGACCAAATGCAAAATCGCCACTGACAGACAGGGATGCCAGGTAATGTTTGTAATTCTTTGTTATTGTTTAAACTGAGTGCATTCCTCAGTGAGTGCTCAGCTCACGGGATTGAAAGAGATGGTCTTGCTTTATTGTTGTGCCAGAGGACAAAACCTGATACCAGAAGAGCAGGTGGAAATTTAAGATGCAGTCTCCAGAAGCAAGAAAATTACAGAGAAAGTGCTCTGTAATATCTGAGCATGAACTTTATCCGAATCCTTAACAAACACTCAAATTACACATGAACTGAGGGGACTGCCAGGGATCTAGGCTTAAAAAATATATTTGCCTCTATAAGCTGGAAGAACAACAACAACAAAAAAGTGTTCAGAAGAACAGAATGGAAGACAGACTTTCAGTGAAATACTATTTACGATGGCTAGTTTTCAGCCAAAAAGTGTTAGACAAGCATAGAACAGGAATATATGACCCACATTCAGGAAAACAATGTAGTCAGTGGAAATTATGTCTGAACAGGACCAGATGTTGCATTTCACAGAAAAAAAGACTCCAGAGTAATCATTATAAACATGCTCAAAAAATGAAAGTAAAACATATTCAAGCAAATAAAGGCAGTCTTCAGGAGTTACAGATACATTATATGGCTATATGAATAGAGAAAAATAAACTATAAAAATTAGAAACACTCTAGATGTACCCTCTTAAAACTGAAAAATTTATTGAGTCATCTCAGTGGTAGTTTAGAGATGGCAGATAAAAGAATCTGTAAACTTTAGGGTAGATTAATGAATATTCCTCCATCCAAAAGATAAAGAAAAAAGGACTGATGAAAATGAACACAGTCTTAACAGACCTTTGTGATAATATAGAGAAATCAAACAGAAACAAAAATTAATTAAAATCTTAAAAGGTGTATAAAGTGCAGATAAAAACCAAACAAATATTTGAAGAAATAGTGTCTTAAATTTGGTGAAAAATATTATCTATTTTTTTTATAAAACATTATCTTTTAGATTTTAAAAGTCAAACATTTCCAAGTGGGATAAACACATTTCTAGTCCCACATAAAAATGATATTTTTAGTGTAGACAGAGGAAAAGACATATGACCCTGAAGAAGAAAAATAGAAAGCAAAGATTGTTAGATGACTTTTCAACAGTAGCAATAGAGGTCAGATGCCATTAGAAGAAAATAGCCAAAATACTGGGAGGAAAAACAAGCTGTAGCCAAGAATTCTGTATCCAATGAAACTGTCCATAAAAAAGGAAATATAGAAATGTTCACATAAGCTGAAAGATTTTGTACTGGGCTCATCTGGTCTACAAGAAGTGATAGTTCTTCAGGCTGAAGTAAAATGACAGTGACCTCTTGAATCTACAGGAATGAAAAACTGAAGCGCAAATGAGTAGCAAATATGTGGGTAGATAGGAAACCATGCATACACATAGATTGTCTCTGCTTCTCTTAAATTCTTAAAAGCCATTAACTGTTAAAAGAAAAAATTATAACCATTAGCTGCATGGTTTACAACTTTTGTAGAGTTAATTTACATGATACAAGAGCATAGAGTATAGGTGGTTTATAAATGATGATTTATAAATTGCACCCCATCATAAACCTGAATTACTAATTTGTTAAATGTAAGATAACCTGAAAATACGGTGAAATCTGTAATTTTTAGAGTAATGACCAAACAGTAATGCAAAAAAAAGGCAAAGAAGAAATCAAAATAGAGTACAAATAAAATATTCAAATAACACAAAATAAGAAAGAGGATAGATGAAATAAACATAAAAATGAAGAAACAAAAACAGATAAAATAAATTGAAAAAACTTCACCAAATGACAGACATAAATATTACTATATCACTAATTTTGCTGTCAACTGAAGAAATATTCTATTAAATATAGAGATTATCAGAAAACCAAAAGAACAAGACTGAGCTATATGTTTTCTACAAGATGCACATACACTAAATAATTGTCACAAATGGGATAAAAGTTGAAGAAAGGGAAAATATGTTATTAACAATAAATCATATGAAATCTGGAATAGTTTTATTAATGTCAGAAAAAATGGACATTAAAGTAAATTAACAGGGAAGAGAACTTAATCACAATAAAAGGGTGTGTATATTTGGAATACATAAAAATTATAAATGTGCATATGCCTAATAAGAACATTCAAAAATATGTGAAGAAAATAATGACAAAGTTAAAGGAAGAAATAAACAAATCTGGAAACTTAGATGGAAATTTTAACACTATATCCCAATTGTTGATAAAAGAACTGAACAAAAACCTAGTAAGGCGATTGAACATTTTAATAGCCCTATATGTCTAACAGTGCTCTCAATTACAGAAGATTACATTATTTTTTAAATGCACATAAAACGTTCACCACAAAAAAATTCAACTTCTGAACCATAAGACAGCTCAATAGATTTAACAGTAAAATATTTCAGATTTTATTTCTTGATCATAAATCAAATTACATGAGAAGTTAAAAGCATCTAGAAAAATCCTGAGTATCTCAAAATTAAACAATTCAATTCTAATCAAAGTGTAAATGAAGGAGTTACAAGACAAAGTAGAAAATAGTATACTAAATGATAAGAAAAATTCAACGTATAAAAATTTGTAGAAAGGTGCAAAAACATTCATAAATGTAAATATATGAATTCAAATGCTCACATTACATGTTTTATGAAAAGAACAATAAAAAGTTATAAAACAATAAAAGATCTAAATTGATCGCAGAAAAGAAAAAAGTAAGATATTCACTTTTGGTAAAAATCCCAAAATACAAGGTAGAAAACGGAACTCCCTCAACTGCATAAACAATATAAAGTATCTTATTGGAGAGCAAATATTTAGAAAGTAATATGGTTTGACTGTGTCCCCACCCAAATCTCATCTTGAATTGTAGTTTTCATAATCCCCATGTGTCATGGGAGGCACCCGGTAAGAGGTAATTGAATCATGGGGGCAGTTACTCTCATGCTGTTCTCATGATAAAGAGTTCTCACGAGATCTTTTTAAGGGGCTTATTCATTCCTTCTCTCAGCACTTCTTGCTACCCTATGAACGAGGCCATGTTTTCTTCCCCTTCTGTCAGGATTGCAAGTTTCCTGAGGCCTCCCCAGGCCTGCAGAATGGAGGCAATTAAACCTTTTTCCTTTATAAATTATCTAGTCCTGGGTATGTCAGTATTAGCAGCATGAACGAATGAATACAGAAAGATATCCCATGCTAGAAGACTGGAAGACTCAAATTTGTTAAGATGTTCTACTTTCCCAAATACTACAAAAATTTAATGCAATCTCATTAAAAATTCCTGCAAAAGTTTTGAGACTTGGCAAGATGATTCCGAAATTTTTAGCTAAATTGCAAATGACTTAAAACAGTAAGAATGTTTTTAAAATAAAGTCTTATAATACTACAAACAAGTAGAACTTAATTAGTAATTTCCAGATACTTAAAACCTTAAAGTAATATAATATTGAGTTGATAATTTAAGTTTTGATAACATGACAAGAATTTCAATGTATTTCTAGTCCCATTTAATACATTTTACTACAGAAAATGGATGAATAAGTAACTTTAGTTTATATTAATATATGTGTTCTTATTTAAAGAAATGCATTAAATACTTTGGTATCAAATAATAGACATTCTTATTTTTTGTTTGTTTACATGAGTACAATGTACACCATCTGGGCCATAGTTACCCAAAAAGCCCAGAATTCATCAATACACAGTATATCTATATAAAAAACTGCACATGTACCCCTTAAATATATACAAATTAAAAGGAAAAATAATGAAAAAATTATGTTCCTTAAAGTATGAAATGTCTTCATTGTTCAAGAATATGAAAGAAGACATTAAAATATATTTTGTTAGTTAATGGGTGCAAAAATGGAGTTGAATAGAGTAAGTTCTAGTATTCCATGGTACAATAGGGAAGTGTGTTCTAAATCAAACCACAGATAATCAGACAGTACAGCAATTTGCCTAAAGATTGAAACCCCCATCCATCAACAGCCCTTAAGGATTGCCTAGCATTTCTCCATTAGCATTCTCATTTACTGCAAAAAGCTCATTAATCCAATTGCAAGTAACCCAAATATAATTTAATAGTATAGTAATGCTTCTGGTGGTCTTTGGCTTTTTATGTTAATCAACTAAATTTGAAAGCTTAACTCAGCAATCAACAGGAATAACATTGACATATAAACCAATATTTCACAGTTACATTTTTATTGAAAAGGAAGCCACACTGGTTAAATTTGACTTTCACTTTATGCTCAGATTTCACACAATGATGTGCTTTGAGGAAACAAGGGTATATTTGAGATTAGTCCTAAGACTTTTCAGAAGGATCATCCTTTCTTTGTTCTTCCCCCTAAGGTAAACCATTTCCATTGTCATAGCACTGACAAATAATTATTTTACTGCTGAAAAACTCTGACTCAGAGAAAATGTCACAGGTGCTTTTTTTAAATAACTGTTGCAGTTTAAGCTTTCAGAAATTGCTAATATAAAAACTGTCATTTAGGGGGAAAAGAGAATTTTCTGTAAAAGCAATTTAAAAAATGTAATTATTCCTATGTTCATAAAACTTCACAGTAGTATGAACAATACAAAATATCAATTCTTTCTTAAGGTACCAAGTAGTCACAAATTTTATTTTTGTGTTTGAGAATTGATTAACTTCATTTTTCCCTAATGAATTGGGATATATAGTGTGTATGCGTGCCTTGAAGCTGCAAGTTTGCTTTTATAATTCGCTTTTGGCTAAAATTTAAATATGACCAATTTTGAATTTTAAATTTGACCAATTTAGGCTGGGCACAGTGGCTCACGCCTTTAATGCCAGCACCTTGGGAGGCCAAGGCGGGCGGATCACAAGGCCAGGAGATCGAGACCATCCTGGCTAACACGGTGAAACCCCATCTCTACTAAAAATACAAAAAAAAAAAAAAAAAAAAAAAAGCGGGGCGTGGTGGCGGCGCCTGTAGTCCCAGCTACTTGAGAGGCTGAGGCAGGAGAATGGCTTGAACCCAGGAGGCGGAGCTTGCAGTGAGCCAAGATGGCGCCACTGTACTCCAGCCTGGGCGACAGAGAGAGATTTTGTCTCAAAAAAAAAAAAAAATTGACTAATTATCACAAACTGATCAGTTGTATTGTTTGGTAGATATCTACATTGGATTATTTTAATATGAATATATTTAAAGTAGCTCGAGGAGTTTCTGTATTATAGATCTTAAGAGTTCTGGAAACCCATCTTGAAATTGAGATTACAGAAATTCTCTATTTTATTAACTTATGTAAAGCTGTTATAAACATCTTTTGTTGATAATGATATTATGACTGTCTCTCACATTTACCAAATGGGTGTAATATGAATCTGCACTCATTTGAAGGCATGAAAGTGACGCTAAAATCAATGAGAATGTATGTAATTACAAAGTTAATTCAGTGGAAATTTATCTAATGATCCGTTATGACAAGCAGAGCTACATGTAACAAGTTAATAACACCTTGTAATACATAATTTGAAGGAAAATACATGCTTTTATTATTCAATATTACTTAATTTGACAGAATAGAAACAATTATGCCACACAGAAAAATAAATGAACTATTAAAAATTCTATAATAATTTTACATTTTTAAAGAGACTTTTTTCTCTAGAAATATTTAACGTGGATTCTGGTATTTAAAATTATAAGTCACCTCTCAATTTATTTTATACAAAACCTTGTGTTTTGTTATACTAAACATACTTTTCTTGCAAATTACATTTGTAAGTTTAATTTTTGCATATCAAATGGAACCCTATATTTACACACATAATTGGCTTCTTATCTAAGACCTTGACTTGATGAAATGATTAAAACAATTGTCATGCCCAGAACTTGACTATTATTAAAACTGTTTTTATTCAAGCAAAATACATGAATTGTTCATTTTTGTAACTTAGTCACTCATTTTGAAATTGATCAACAACCAATTAATATATGCTTTGACAACTAATTAAAAAATAAAAACTTTACATGAAGAGAAGTCCAACATTACCTGCACAATTACCATACATTTTATTTTCCACATGGCAGGAAAGATTCCTTTTTAAGTATTTTTTGGAGCATTGTAGAGAAGTACTGTATCATCTTTCAAAAGAGTTCCTTGGGGAGATAAATTTGACAAACATAATAATCTGTTGCATATGTGGAAAATATCTTCACCATTGTTTTACTTTTGTAAGTGGACTTAAACCATTAATTAATATTTGTTTGGCTTATCCCTTTTTAATGTGCATATTATTGGTAATAAAATATCTAAACCATGATGTTATTTTGAAGATAAATACGCTGAAGTGTGTATAGCTCTATTAACTAGCTACAAATAACAAGAAGCCCTACAAGCACAGGCTTATAAAATTGGGCTCAAATTCTGTTTTGTTCTCTTTCTACTTTAACTTTCATACTCATGAGAGTTACCTCATAGTTTCAAAATGACTATAGCTCTACATATTTTGGAAAGGAGGAAAGGAAGAATATAAGAAAAAGAGAATATAAGAAAAAAGCAGGAAGGGAAATGCTTTCTCCAGAAATAATCTATACTGTTTCTTGACCAGAACTGTGTACATAGCCTACCCAACATTACCTGTGATGGATTCAACCAGATAAATAGTTTTAAATTAGTCCATTGTGCTTGCAAAACAAAATTAGAAAAGGGTGAAAAAGAGAATGAATATATGGCAGGCATTCAGTAAGGTCTTATTACAGTGGTAGTACTTAGTGCTATTAGTGCTTAGGGCCCATAGTAAGGCCTAAATGAATACTAGTTGTAATAATCTTGAAAGAGCTCTAGTGCCTGAGTCACTTTGATAGAGGGGACTTATTTGATATCTAAATCAATGCTCCAAGATTTTCACAGAAGACAATGGAAAATTTACATCTGTTCTCCTTGTGATTGTTTACAAGGATTTTCACTGGGAATGAGTAAAATGTAATCTTCACAACAGGTTGAATAAATACAACTCTGATAAAATTTGAAGGACTTCATAAGATCTCTGGTTAGAAAAATCTATCACTTGACTGACTGTAATTGGTACCCTCAGTTAGTCATCCTTTAAGTTGTAAAATTTCCTTTATGACTTAAAATTTGTGCAAATAAAGCGCTTATATTTTAGTGTGAAATAAAAGTGAGTTTCTAGATAAACTCATAAACAAAAAAATCAAGAAATACTGCAAATTCATGCACTGTTAGCATGTGCATCTTTCTAGCTTGACAATTCTGCATGTTTAATTTAGTAAGCAAATGCCATACATATTTTTCCTGTTATATATTTCCTTCAAATAAAATCTGACTGAGAATCTGTGATCACATACTAAAGCTGCTAATTATGAGCTGGGTCACCTTGGATCTTATCTAGGGAACAATCACTTTCTGTGGAATCTTATCTATAAAATGTAAATAAATTAAAGGAGAGTACAGATGTATTATATGTGGATGTGCACACTAAAAATGTATACTGTTTGAACATATTCAGATACTTTTTTATTTTTGGAACTAAACTATTGTGTTTAGTTGAGTCTTTCTCTTTTTAAGTAGACGGGAATATTAAAAAATGTTTATTCAGGTAAACCAAACACATATACTATAAAAGCATATGTATGTGTGGAGTATGGGGATGTACCTGTTATCCAACCCAATTAATAAGATATAGAGTAGAAAAAAAGATCGGTAGAGCTTCATGAGGATGCTAGTTTTGTCCTTCTAAAGCAAACACCAAGTAACAAGTCACACTGTGGATGCATCTATTGATTCACTTGCAGAGGTGGTGCTGAGACACTGGCACATTGATCAAACTTAGCCTAGGACTATGTTAATTATTTTTATTGCTCAATTCAGCGTTGTTTGTGTGTATCTGTCTCGGCATGTGTGTGAGTGTGTGGGTGGATGGGAACTACAATAAAAAGAATGAATAGCTCTATTATCATTATTTTGGTTAATTAAAAACTGAGACAAGTCCAAATGATTAGCTCTTCCTCCATCCAATTTTTCTGTTAACTTGTTTTACAAAGTTATTTCCCAACCATGAATAAAATACTTGGTGATTGTTTGAATGTTCTTATCTTCCACAAGCTATTGCTGAATATTGACTTAAACTTTTTTAGTGTTCCTACATGCCTGAGATATACATGATTTGCTTTTGTTATTAAAAAATAATACAAGAAATACAATGCTAAGGAAAAAGGGATTGATTTCAATGCTGAAGAATAAACATTTTCTGTTATATGGAGTAGATATAAAAGAAGCAATAAATTATCAAAAATAAATCACTCTTTTACATTTGATGGGAAAAATCCCAATAAGAATGTTAAAGAATAATTATGGTTTTTTTGTTGATTTTGTGAAACTCCTTATTTCTCTTAGTTTTTGAGGGCACATTTTATTGTGTCACTGACAGCAAGTACCCAAAAAGATATTTAAAATCCTAAAATAATAGATTCTATAATAGACACTGAAAATGTACTTTAACCTTCTCATTTTACATATGAACAAATAAATACAGAGCATTTTGAGACACAGCTGTGAATAAAGTAAATGTCTTCTGTGGTCTTAGTTTATTCTAAGAAAGTTTTTCAAACATAATATATAACCTTATAAATCTCCTTTGAAAATTATGTTATTATTTTAAAGTAGATATTGTAAAAAATGTTTTTAAGAAAATGATATTCTACAAGAATATACTTATGATATTTTATTGCAGTGTTTATTAAAATTTAATATTTAATAATATTCAGAATATATAATGAGGATAAATTTTTACATTCCTCATTTTTTTCTCAGATTAAAACTTATTCTCCCATATAGGTTTTTACTTTCCCCAGTTAAAAATAATACATTTTATTAAAATTATTTAATAAAAAGAAGCTTCAAATGATCTCTCCTCTAAACTCCATCACTTCCTTTTTCACATTCATGTTGTACTGCACCAAAATTTAGTGCCTTGAAACAACATTGGCCAAATTCACAAGTCTATGGTTTGACAATTCTGGCTGCTGGTCTTAGCTAGACCCATGTATACTAGTGGGCTGCTGGTCAGCCAAAAGACTCACCTTCTGGCTCTTGGATGAAATGATGAGGATGTAGTGAAACAATGGTCTCTTCTCACCTAGCAAATTATCCTGGATTTCTTCATATGGTGATGATCAGGCATGTTTTAAGAAGACCAAGAAGTAGAACAGGACCCAATACAAAAGCATTTCCAAGTATCTGCTTGTGCCATGCTTGCTATTGTCTCATTGCTCAAATACTATGAGACAGACAACCCCATATTCAACATGTAAAAGCACAACCCACATAGCAGAGACAGGAAGGCATGAATAAATGGAAGATCATTACTGAAACAATCTAGTAAGCATGGCTCTAGCACTAATAATTTACCTGCTTCCTACAAGTAAAGTACATTTACTCTCTCACAAAATACCAAAATTCTCATATAATCTAAGCATCAGGTTAAAGTCCTGATTTTTGTGACTCACTATGATACTGGGTATCAATGATACTGGGTATTCAATCACCATATTGAAAAACATGTTATTTTCACTACGCAAACACAACTTCTGATGGTGACACAGAATAGAAGAACCACAAGAAATATTACCATTTCAAAAGGAGAAAAATGATAGCCACATGCATTTCGTGATCCATAGCACTTCTGAAACAAATTTGGGCAAATCGGTCATATTTTCCTATTTCAGGGAAAAGCATGCTCTCTGATGAAGCCATATTCCTTTTCCAGTGAGCAACTTCCCATATTTCCTTCATGTTCCCTGGCTCTACCACCTGAGATATCCTTTGTTTATTTTTTTCATCCTCCTTAGCTATTTCTGGAGAGTTCAAAGTATAATATTTTCTTACAGAAATTTTCTTAACCTACTCTCTTTTCATAAAAATGTGGAATCAGAGAATTTCTGGAGTTTGAACCATCTCAGTGCCTTTCAATAAAGACTGCCAACCTGTTTCTGGGCATCACTCCATTAAACACTTGGCAAATAATCTGAGAGTCTGATTTCTAATGATTGTAACTTGAAAGACACATCAGAAATTCTTTTTGGATAATTGTCTCCATTTAGTTTGCAGAGGGGCAAATCTTCAAAATGTCTGGTGAATTTTGTCTAATTGAGAGTAACTAAGAAGTACTGATTTTATTCTTTCAGAAGTCTTAACAAAGGATCTCACAGTTAAGCCACTGCCCTAATATATTCCATTAAGTTGCAATTTGCCTTCGAATCTTGTGAGTGCCAATTTCAGTACTGTACATAAGGGGCTGGAGCATCTGCAGATTTTGGTATTTGTGGAAGAGTCTTAGAACCAATTCACTATGGGTAACAAGTGAAGACTATAAGTCATCTAAGGATATATAACAGATGTAGTGGCTTGAAACAACCACCTTTTGTTTGGGTCATAGTTCTTTCTGTGTGGCAGTTTCGGATGTATATGACTGATTGGGTCTTCTCTTGGGTAGGTTCATTTGTGTGTCTTTACTCTGTGGCCAGATGCAGTTAGCTAGTTGGGTATGTTTCTGGTGATTCTTAGCTGCCAACTAGGAGCAGGTGCACTACATTTCTGTAAATATTTTACAGGATTCTTCTCATGGAAGTGGTGTCAGGGATCCTAAAAACAGCAAGAGGAAGATCAAACGCTAAAGACCTAGCCCTTTTTTCCAGCCTCGGGTTTCGTTATGACTGCTATTGTCCCACTGGTTCAAGTCAGTATATTGTCAGCCTCATCAGTGGGGGTGTGACCAGCCGAGAATGTGGATCCATGGAGGTATTAACAGCCTCATCAGTGTGGGTGTGGCTAGCTGAGAATGTGGATCCATGGAGGTATTAACGAAGTGTGGTACATTACTGAAAACCCATATCCAACTGATTCCCACTTGAAAATCCTTCTTTTTATCTCACAGAAAAAAAAAAAAAAAAAAACCTTGTAGTAGAGATGAGAATTGGCATAAATAACCATTATCTTGTCTATTAAACTTCAGCTATTGTATATTTTATCATTTGAAAAACAATCAATGATAGGAAAGTGGAAAACAAAATGGCAGTCGTCAAATTAGTTTCTATGGCTCCGGCGTACAACCCATTCCACTTTCTTCAGTCTAGGAATGGCACCACCGACAGTTACTTTGCCTCACGTATGGAGCAAGGCAGCTAATACCAAAGTCCTATTCAAAAGCCACACTTACAAAGTTAAAGTAAATGGAGCCTTCTATATTCAGTTCTTGTTTCTTTACACTCTTGCTCATGTATCTTAATGAATGTTCTATTAATTTTGCAGTGACTTTCTTCCTTAATGTTCATAGCTTAATAAACTCTGCCTACTGATTTAAAACCTAATCAATATTCACTAAGTGTTTGCTAATTATTTAAATAAGAGCATACATAATTTTGGGGAGAACTAAATCTGATGACAATTCGATGGAAATGGAGTTTATTATTGCTTTAGGACTGAGGATTTCATTTTGTGTGTGGCTCATTTGCAGGAAGAATTAATACGTGTTTTATTTTAAAATGGCTAGGATTAGTAAAGAAACATCCCTGATAAGGGGGATAATGACATAACTTTGTGGATATGATTTTTTGTTTACTTATGGTTTTTATAGTGAATATAGGCTCTGAAATTAAACAGAGAGATACTACAACTATGGAAAGAGGTTTTTTTTTAACTGTTGCAATCTATGAAATGGCATCTCTCTATACTTTCTCAAGTAACCCAATACTTGAGTATTATTCATAGGAATAAATCTTCCCTAAAATTCTCATAACAATTTAAAGGAAAACTTGAAAATTCTTTAAATATCTGCTTAAAAATCTTCTACTCCATGGATGGGAGCAATAAATCAGAAGACAAAGCTCTATAAGGTTAAGTGTTTTACAATAACTCTCTTATTCAAATTTATTCCAGAAGTATACATTTCTTCACCAGCAAAGCTCTTTTCTAAAGAATAAGATAAAATTATGGTGTTAATTCCAAATAAATTACTTCTACATTAAGAGGGTGGTGAACTTGAATGAACAAAATGATAGCCTATCTGGAACACTGAGATAGTTACATTCCTTTTTTATTCTTTCTCATGGCCAGGGCAACTCTCCAAAAGGGGACATGCTTTGGACTTGTGAGCAACTGAGAAGTATACATACAGATAATAAATAAAAAGAAACAAAGCACAAAAATTAGTTATTTCATGGAGGACATGATATAACTCTGCTGTCAGTCATTTTAAATATTGTAACAACTGGAAGAGATGTCAACTGATCAAATTTCCAAGAGCTCTTAAATTACATAGGCAACATAGTCATATTCACAGTTAATTTTAATAGTTTGAGCATCTTTGACAGCAGTGGAATGCTATCCACTTAGTTCGCAGATATAACACTATAATCCATTAACATAAATTGCCTGTAAAAGGAGCTGGCATTCTTAAAGTTATGTAAGTGTTGAGAAGTAAGAAGGAAGAGGAGAAAGAAATTGTTGCAAAAAAAGTACCTTATTCATTTCTTTAACTATTCAGATCCTCTATTGCAAAACATAAAAAATAAAAAATACAAACTGCCCAAATGCTGCTGCTGTGGCTTATTGTCTCAGAGACTCCCATGCATATTCTAGTGGTCAAAAGAAGCATGTAGTAAATTTGTTATTTCTGGCAGTGGCAGCTGCTGCTGTTGCTGTTGCTGCTTCTTGAATCTACTTAGTTTGTCAGACATTTTCTTCTGTTATATTTCTTTTCCAATTCTGTGGTTTCCTTACGTGTGTTTGTCTCATATGTCAGGATTTTGCTTTTACTGTCATTACTAAGTCAATACAGCATGTTGAAAAAATATTTTTATTAAGTATAATTGACGTATTTTGACTTTGAAGTTTAGAATGACTAAAATATTTACGAATTCCATTTAATGATTTAATATATTTAATGTGACATGTTTATATAGTTATAGTACTTTTTGGTTTTTCTTTGACAGAGTCTTGCTCTGTCACCAGGCTAGAGTGCAGTGGCACGATCTTCGCTCACTGCAACCTCCACCTCCCGGGTTCAAGCGATTCTGCTGCCTCAGCCTCCTGAGTAGCTGGGACTACAGGCGCTCGCCACCACGCCAGGCTAACTTTTGTATTTTTAGTAGAGATGGGGCTTTACCATGTTGGCCAGGATAGCCTCAATCTCTTGTCATGATCCGTCTGCCTCAGCCTCCCAACGTGCTGGGATTACAGGCATGAGACACCTCACCCAGCCATTATAGTGCATCTTACAAAAATTTCTGTTCTAGGATAAATGTTATGCATTTAAACTTTATCACAAAAACAATATGAAACTCATCTGACCCTAAAGGAGTGACATAGGCAACATTACATTACATAAGCAACATAGTCATATTCACAGTTAATTTTAATAGTTTAAGCATCTTTGAGTGAAAAGATAAGGCCTCCTAACTTGTGAGAGAAATGTTGCAAACATCACACTAGGTTCCCACTATTTTTTATGAAAGGAGACTCCATATGGGAATCAATGAAAGGTTGAAAATAAAATTTAATTTAATGAAAAGGAACAGAAACAATACATTCTCATACAGTACAAAGGAGGTAAAAATAAGCATCTGTAGGTAATGTTGATAATTGACAAACTTTAGAAGTATATTCTTGACTCTCATTAGCTTTAGGTTCAATCAGGTCCCAGTTAATATTCGAGTTTTACTTAAAGGTATATCAACCATATTATGGACTTATTCTTATGCTTATTGTTACCATAAATGGCCTCTCTTTTATTCAGAGACCACATTGCAATTTTGGAACTGCAGTTCAGACCCAGGGTACTCCATGTCTCCTCTAATATTCAAAAGAATTTTGTAGTGGATTAAATCATTGGATTCACGGTAGATAATAGATAGATGATAGATAGATAGATAGATAGAAAGATAGATAGATAGATAAATAGATATTTAAAGCATATTTACATATGCTTTAAAAACTCTAACAAGAATTATATACCAAAAGATAAAATGCAAAGGGCATATAGATATTTAAAGCATATATGTGAAATGTTAAAAGATTCAAAGCACAAAATTAGCTATTTCATGGAAGAAAATGATAAATCTCCTGTCAGTCATTTTAAAAATTGTATATGCTTTAAATATCTGTATGCCCTTTGCATTTTATCTTTTTGTATATAATTCTTGTTAGAGTTTTCAGCAAATAAAAATTGCTCAATAAATGCTACTGAACATTTGTTCTTCATTACCTCATTCTGCCTGCAGTAATAGGATTATTCTCATGAATATAATTAAATTATTATTGGCACATTATAAGTAGGTTTTCTTTAATGTAATATAATTAATGCAATCCAAATGCAGAGGAAAATTGACAAGCTAGTGTGGAATTTAAAATAACAGACCATACAAAAATATAGAGGTGTATCTGAAGCTTCTTTTGAAAGAGATGCTTCGTCTTTCTCACCAGTGAATTGTTTTAAAAACCCCTTCCTTGTATATTTTAATCTAATAAATTCAGCAGTGCAATTCTTGAGAACCAGTATGTCGGTGATGTGTACCATGTTCACATTCCAGAGATACAGATATAGATAATACATTGTGATTTATTTAAGTAGTCAGCAGGTACTATGACTTGTTATTCTTTCTGAATTAAATAAATAAACAAATAATTAAATAGAAAATAAAATTGTTTAATTGCAGAAGCAACCAAATCATGGGGGTAGATTCATTCTCTATTTCTGTCTATAAATTTTTAAAGCTTATATTGCATAGGTTATGTTTTGAGAAAACTTTCGGCCTTATACACTAGAATATTTATTTCTTACTTGAAGAAGAGAGAATGTATTTGGGATTATTTATTTATCTAACTCTTTTTTAATGCTTGTCATTTTCAGGTCTTGTGTAAGTCCCCACTTATTCAGAAATTAGTAAAATATAAAAGATCTTTGCCATCTTGGTTCTTAAGGGTGGATGGTAATATGGTTTGGCTGGGTTCTCACCCAAATCTCATCTGGAATTGTAGCTCCCATAATTCTCATGTGTTGTGGGAGGGACCTGATGGGAGATAATTGAGTCATAGTGTTGGTTCCCACATACTGCTCTGGTTTTAATAAATAAGTCTCATGAAATCTGATGGTTTTATAAGGGTAAACCACTTTTGCTTGGCTCTTATTTTCTCTCTTGTCTGCCACATATAAGACATGCCTTTTGCCTTCTGCCATGATTGTGAGGCCTCCTCAGCCACGTGGAACTGTTAGTCCATTAAACCTCTATTTCCTTATAAATTACCCAGTCTTAAGTATGTCTTTATCAGAGGCATGAAGATGGGAATGAAAGCAGTGGAGGTCCAGTTATTGCACCAAAAACAGTTTTTATTCTATATATTATCAAATTCTAGAAAGATTTTGTAATTTACTATGCTTACATAATTTATATGTAAATATAAGATATACTGTCTTTTACAAAAGAAATGTATAACATGAAAATAAATTATTTTCAAAATGAACTTTTAGGTTTAATTTTAATAAAGAATGAAAGTGTGATTATTGGTATAATATATAATTCTGTCTTAAAAATAATGTATGTGTACATTTTGATCATTTGAAATTTGAGCCTACAGACATTTTAAAGCATATCCAAATATCAATGCTAAAGACTTATATGAAAACAATCACCTAACAAATATATAAAATATCCAATTGGTTTTGTACTATTCAATCTCTAGACAGTAAGAAACTAATTAACATTCTTTAGACAAAGCCTGTACTAAGTCTGAACATACTGAATGACTTCTAGATCCAGGAAAAGAAAATAATTAGTAAATAAACAAAATTGCATTTATCCCTAGGGAGCAGATTTTTGACAAAACTTGTGATATGAAAGTAGCTTTTGGACTTGGAATCAACCCAAATGTCCATCAGTGACAGACTGGATTAAGAAAATGTGGCACATATACACCATGGAATACTATGCAGCCATAAAAAAGGATGAGTTCGTGTCGTTTGTAGGGACATGGATGCAGCTGGAAACATCATTCTCAGCAAACTATCACAAGAACAGAAAACCAAATACCACATGTTCTCACTCATAGGTGGGAATTGAACAATGAGAACACGTGGACACAGGAAGGGAAGCATCACACACCAGGTCCTATTGTGGGGATGGGGGGAGGGGAGAGGGATAGCATTAGGAGATATACCTAATGTAAATGATGAGTTAATGGGTGCAGCACACCAACATGGCACATGTATACATATGTAGCAAACCTGCACGTTGTACACATGTACCCTAGAACTTAAAGCATAATTAAAAAAAAAGAAAGAAAGTAGCTTTTGTTCTTTTAGTCATCAAATGTTTCAGTTGTTAACACCTTGATTATGAAACTTAGAACATGGACTTGCCATATGACTGTATTCTTCACTATATTCTAATAACTTCAATAGATTGCAAAATTTGAAAACTATATTCTTTATATTTTGACTAGTGAAAAAGGAAGACATAAGTTTTATTTACTGGTATATATTCAATCCAATAACATGTCATGTCAGTTAATATCTGGTATGTAAATAATTTACTTTCTTAATGATAATTCTATTCTTTGAGCTGGCTACATTCCTATAGATTCAATTTATTAGGTATGAATCATTATTTATATTCAACAGGATTTTATAAATGTGTTAAATAAAATTTAAAATCACTGATGGATATAACCATAAGCACGCCATTTGAACTTTTTTACCTTTTAATGAGTGCACAATACTAAGCTATTCACCAGATATCATTAAGTTTAGATTTGTAAGATTAATAAGAAATGATTTACCTTTGGAAGCTGTGATTCATAGAAAGATATTTAAGTAACACAGTCTTTAGTACCAATACCACTAATTTCTTAATTGTCAGTTAACACCTGCATGGTATAACTTTTTTAAAGAAGACAGTGAATATTGTCAATAATTTTCATGCATCAATCAAGTTACATTTCCTTTGTTGCATGTGTCTTATTTGGATAAATAATATGGAGCCCTGGGTCAAACCAATGACATAATTATAGTTTACATATAAACCCAAATCTGTATCCTGTTATATAGTACACACCTTTTTCACTGGTAGCAATTGGTAAAATCTGAAAATTAATCCTTCAGTTTTTTGCCATTCCCTGTGGGTAGTCAGATGGAAGTAGCACAATATGGCTCCATCATAGGGCAGTGAATATTATATATTTGATCTTAAAAATAAAATAGAAAATAAAATTAGAATAATGAGTATTAACACAGGAAAGCTAAAACCGAAGCTTTGCAAAAACTGATAAATGAAAGTACCTCTGGCAATACCATTCCATAAGATATTAAGACTTCCTGAATTGAAAAATTCCGAAATATCTTGGGTTTAAAAAATACTGAAAAGTTTGGATTTAATGTATACTTATATACTAAATGTCTAAGCATCCAGCCCTCTCCCCATACTTAGTTTTCATAGCTGCTAATAGCCAGTTCTATATAGTCTGCTCTTAGGACTCTATCAATGTCAATAGGAAATTATTGAAGAAAATAGGAATCCTCCAGTGAAATGCCACTGCCAGTTGAATTATAATAAAGAGTACTGCTAGCAAGCCAAAATAATTAGTTTAGAGCATTCTGTTAACAACTTAGAAATCAAATTTAAATACAAACCAAATACAAGCATCAACACACATCTTTGGAAACCTACTGCCATGAAAGACAGAGACTAAAACAAACAAATGGAAAAAAACAACTCGAAGGGAAGGAGATTCTATTAAGATGAAGACGCTTTCACAAGTTAATTATTCATATCAAAGAAATAGGAGGAAAATTATAATCAATGGAAAATGAAACAAAAACAGTAACAGGGCACTAAAACTTGGATAGATTGAAAGAACAAAAGCAATTCTGAGTATTATAATTATGGGAGCCTGCCACTTCTCAGGCATTAATCACAAACAAATTCAAATTTACATTCATGCAAAAATATATACAAATATTCATAGCAGTTCCATTTGTAATAACCAAACACTGGAAAAACCCAAATGTCCTTCATGGGTAAGTGGTGACACACACTGTGGTACATCCTTGCCTTGGAATAAAACTCGTCAACAAGAAAGGAGCAATCTATTAATGCATATAACGACTTAGATATTCTCAAGAAAATTATGCTGACAAAAAAAGCATCACATAATGTTACATATCATATGACTCAATTCGTAACGTGTTCTTGAAATAACATAGAGATGGAGACAGATTAGTAGCTGGCAGAGATTAAGGATTGAAGAGGAGGAGTTGGATATGATGGACATGACTATAAAGTGGTAGCACAAAGGAACTCTGTGGCGATGAACAGTTTGGTATCTTGACGGTGATGGTGGTTACACAATCCTACACACGTGATAAAGTTGCGTGAACGTACACATACGCACACATACACACTGCTTATAAAACTAGTAAATTAGAATCAACTCTGTGGATTAGAAGACGTGAGGCACCACGCCCGGCCCTACATGTGCGTAGTTTTAAGCTAACAAGTGTGTGATGATTTGCTAAGGCATCACGACAAACCAATACATGCATTTTGAAAACAAATATATACATATGTGAATTAACTAGTATGAACAGTGGGAAGGGGTAGTGGTATCACTGCTTTATTTCCAGAGCAAATGACATAGTTTCATAATTTAAATGTGGATTACATTTAAATAAGTGATGAGAGAAGTAAAGAATGTGCCCTAGAAAGTTTGAAGTTCCAAGGAAAGTGGATGAGCATTACACTTTCCCAGAACTAAAAAGCCATCAATGTGACTGGACCAGGATATTATAGCAAATGAATAATAAAGTAAATAATCATATGTTCTCAAGTTCTAAAATTCTCTGAACCTGCTATCATGACTTCTTTTAAGCACATCTGTCACTGTCAGTTTCCATTAAAATCCAAACCATAAAAAAAAAAAGAGAACAGTAATAAAATAAATATATTTGTACTCCTAAAGAAAGAAACTGAGACATAAAATGCAATTTTAAAGAATGTTCTTGAGCCAAAATGAGGACGGTTGCCCAGGAAACACTTCCAGATTACCTTGGGAAGTTCTGTGTTTGGTCTTTGTTACAGGTCAATTTTTAAAGGCAAAAAGGGGGCAAGAAGTGGGCTACGACAAAGTTGTCAGGAATTGGTTTGCAGAAATAACATTGATTAATGATTGGCTATACATTTTTAAACTAGACTATGAGTTATGGTGTCCAGTGTGTAGCGTTGTTAGGTTAGTTTATAGTAACTTGTGGCATAGGTCAGTCTAGAGTCCACATAGCAAGCACCTTCAGTGATGATTGCATTGCTCAAGGGGAGATAGGAGTGGAACATGACAGGTATCTCATTTCAATGCTTCTCTGGGCCTGACAGTTTAAAGGGGGCTCACATTTCTCAGATAAAAAGTTTATTTTCTTTATTATTTTCCCTTTTGATCAAAACATTTCCTCTTGAAAGCATTCATGATCAAAGTTTGAATTTCAAGATGTACCCTGTCACCAAGAAGCCTCATTCTTGGCTAATCCTGTCCCACATTGGGGAAAATGAGAAAATGTCATGGTGAGGAATTTTAAGACTGTGCAAAAGCCAAATTGGCATCAAAGAGTGGCAAAATGCAACCTTAGTTATTGATTTACATAGCTACTATTACTTGTTGAATCATATCTAGTCTTCAAAATACCACAACTTTGGTTTCCTTAGAAGAAGTAAAATGAAAGATAGATAGCATTAATAAGTTCAATAGTAGAAATATTATGCACATAAATACTTCTTGTTATATATAATGTATATATTTTACAGGAAGTATATATACAGGAAGTATATATAATGCATATATTTTACAGGAAGTATATATACAGGAAGTATATAAACAGGAAATATATATACAGGAAGTATATATATACAGGAAGTATGTACATACAGGAAGTATATATATACAGGAAGTATATATATACACACTTCCTAGAAAGTATATATATACTTCCTGTAAAGTACATATACATATATACTTCCTATAAAGTATATGTATACTTCCTATAAGGTATGTAGACATACTTCCTGTAAAATATATACATTATATATATATAAAACAAGAAGTATTTATCACCAAGCATACATCTCCTTGCCCAGTCAGTATATAGCCTAAAAAATGCAACTGTCTAGTACAACCTTAGCTAGTTATACAATAGCTTTTTGTTGAGCTGTGATGGAGGTTACAGTTTCATCACAATATTTCCTAAAGTTTTAAAAAGATTATTGTCATGGGTTCATGGAATGTGATACCCAACAAAGGCAAAAAAGCATTCTCCCAATTAAATGCATGAAACTATCTTCTTGATGGCTAGGCAGATAATGAGCAGATTTCTCCCAAATGGAATAACCATCCAGAGTAGATCAGTAGTCACACTTAAAGAAAAGTTTGAGGGAACTAGTCTAGTGTTCTTAAAGGTGATAGTCTTTTGATTTGCTTTGGATTGTCTTGGCAACGTGGGCTCTCTTTTGCTTCCATATGAAATTTAAAGTAGTTTTTTTTTTCCAGTTCTGTGAAGAAAGTCATTGGTAGCTTGATGGGGATGGTATTGAATCTATAAATTACTTTGGGCAGTGTGACCATTTTCACGATATTGACTCTTCCTATCCATGAGCATGGAATGTTCTTCCATTTGTTTGTGACCTCTGATTTCACTGAGCAGCAGTTTGTAGTTCTCCTTGAAGAGGTCCTTCACATCCCTTGTAAGTTGAATTTCCAGGTATCTTTTTCTCTTTGTAGCCATTGTGAATGGGAGTTCACTCATGATTTGACTCTCTGTTTGTCTGTTAAAGGTGTATAGGAATGCTTGTGATTTTTGCACATTGATTTTATATCCTGAGACTTTGCTGAAGTTGCTTATCAGCTTAAGGAGATTTTGGGCTGAGATGATGGGGTTTTCTAAGTATACAATCATGTCTTCTGCAAACAGGTACAATTTGACTTCCTCATTTCCTAGTCAAATACTCTTTGTTTCTTTCTCTTGCCTGATTGCCCTGGCCAGAACTTCCAACACTATGTTGAATAGGAGTGGTGAGAGAGGGCATCCCTGTCTTGTGCTGGTTTTCAAAGGGAATGCTTCCAGTTTTTGCCCATTCAGTATGATATTGGCTGTGAGTTTGTCATAAATAGCTCTTATTATTTTGAGATATGTTCCATCAATATCTAGTTTATTGAGAGTTTTTAGCATGAAGTGCTGTTGAGTTTTGTTGAAGCCCTTTTCTGCATGACTTCAAACTATACTACAAAGCTATGGGAACCAAAACAACATGGTACTGGTACCAAAACAGATATATAGACCAATGGAACAGAGCAGAGGCCTCAGAAATAATGCTACATGTCTGCAACCATCTGATCTTTGACAAACTTGACAAAAACAATAAATGGGGAAAGGATTCCCTATTTAATAAATGGTACTGGGAAAACTGGCTAACCATATGTAGAAAGCTGAAACTGGATCCTTTCCTTACACCTGATACAAAAATTAATTCAAGATGGATTAAAGACTTAAATGTTAGAACTAAAACCATTAAAACCCTAGAAGAAAACCTAGGCAATACCATCCAGGACATAGGCATGGGCAAGGACTTCATGATTAAAACACCAAAAGCAATGGAATGGCAACAAAAGCCAAAATAGACAAATGGAATCTAATTAAGCTAAAGAGCTTCTGCATGGCAAAAGAAAACTACCATCAGAGTGAACAGGCAACCTACAGAATGGTAGAAAATTTTTGCAATCTACGCATCTGACAAAGGGCTAACATCCAGAATCTACAAAGAACTCAAACAAATTTACAAGAACAAAACAAACAACTCTAACAAAAAGTAGACAAAGATATGAACAGGCACTTCTCAAAAGAAGACATCTGTGCAGCCAACAGACACATGAAAAAATGCTCATCATCACTGGTCATCAGAGAAACGCAAATCAAAACCACAGTGTGATACCATCTCATGCCAGTTAGAATGGCAATCATTAAAACGTCAGGAAACAACAGATGCTGGAGAGGGTGTGGAGAAATAGGAACACTTTTACACTGTTGGTGGTAGTGTAAATTGGTTCAATCATTGTGGAAGACAGTGTGAAGATTCCTCAAGGATCTAGAACTAGAATTACCATTTGACCCAGCCATCCCATTACTGGATATATACGTAAAGGATTATAAATCATGCTACTATAAAGACACATGCACACATATGTTTATTGCGGCACTATTCACAGTAGCAAAGACTTGGAACCAACCCAAATGCCCATCAATGATAGACTGGATTAAGAAAATGTGGTACGTATACACAATGGAATACAATGCAGCCATAAAAAAGGATGACTTAATGTCCTTTATAGGGGCATAGATGAAGCTGGAAACCATTATTCTCAGCAAGCTATCACAAGGACAGAAAACCAAACACAGCATTTTCTCACTCATAGGTGGAAATTGAACAATGAGATCACTCGGATACAGGGTGGGGAATAACACACCCTGGGGCCTGTGGTGGAGTCGGGGGCTGGGGGAGAGATGGCATTAGGCATTAGAAGAAATACCTAATGTAAATGATGAGTTGATGGGTGCAGCAAACCAACATGGCACATGTATACCTATGTATCAAACTTGCACGTTATGCACATGTACCCTAGAACTTAAAGTATTGAAAAAAAAAAGAAGTAGTATAGGCTCATGAGTTCCTTCATCTAGTTTCATAGGCTTCCTTGCTATTATTTCAAAAAGAAGAGAGCTGGTGTTTTCCAAATGAGGCACATCATAGTTTGAGCAGGACTGATGGGAGAACCTGTGACCAGGTAGTGTTAAAAACTTCTGTTAGTTTTGCCAACTGAGGTTTTACTATGCCATTGTTGTGTTCCACCAGTCCAGAGGATGTGGGCTACTGGGGGATGACAGTGATTGGTAAAAAGAAAGTGTTGGAAAATAGGCCAAACGTTGCAAATGGATCAGATTACTTGACCAGTAAACCATGTTTCTCAGTTACTATGGAGCTGGAATAGAACTCCTCATGAAGCAATTATCTTTTCTAATAACAATTTACTTACTGCTTAAGTCATAGTTTGTAGGCATGAGAATGCTTCAATACAATGAGAGAACATACAAATTACGACCAAAACATACCCATTACCCTGAGATAGAGGCAGCTGGATAAAGACTAATTGTAACCTAAACGGTCCTACAAGTAAATGAAAATGTCCACATAACCCATGAAGGGATTTTCCAGGATTGTGTGGGACAAACACTACAGTAAGAAAAAGCCTTCTGTGCAGCAGTAGTGGGTAGGTTTCAATAATATGGCTTTCCTCTTGCTATCATTATGCCTGGATTCAAATGCAAAAAGAGTAATTGAAATACTAAAGGAAGGATTGGTCTATCCACACCATAAGCCTAATTCTGAGAAAAAATTTGCCTTTTCTATTTTTCCAGTAGTCTATTTTCTTCTGGGGGCTGTTGCTTGTGGTTTCTTAAATAAAACTTTAATGGGTAATAAGTCTGGAAGGACATTTCAAAGCATTTATTGCCTAACATAACCCTCAAGGCTGCATTCTTAGCTACAGCATCAGTGAAATGGTTACCTTTGCTTTTTGGAATATCTAGTTTTGAATGACCAGGAACTTTAATGATGGCTAGATATTTGGGGTTTGGGTTACTTCCAAGAGGTCAAAAACTTGTTGACAATTTTGGTGAATTGACCTGAAGAGGTCAGAAACCTGTGTTGCTTCCAAAGCATCCCTCAAACTATAAGCTAATGTGAATTGCATATCTGCTGTCAGCATAAATGTTAGCCATGTTATTCTATGCCAATTGACAAACTCAAGTTAGAGAAATCAATTCTACCAATGGAGCCAATTTTATATATGGAAAAGGATTATCCTCTATAATCTCAGTTAGTGATACTATGGCATAACTTTTTCAGGTTTCATCTTTCAAATTAAAATAATCAGTGAGCCAAATTATATTGGCATTATCTACAGGCATCTCTTATAGGCCCTGTCTATCTGTCAGAAAGAGTGATGCAATCATATGGCATCTCGTCGGTAGGCAAGGGCAAGAGATTTACTGGGTTAAGATTGTTACAGCAAAATATTAACATTAGGTGAGGACAGAAGAGCTTTATAGGAAGCCAGTCGATTAACAGAGTAATGTTGGGTGTGATGTGAGTTCAGAAGAATTTCCAAAGAGGGGGGTACAAATGGTAAAAGGGGATTCCCTAACATTTCTTCAATAGCTTTAAAGGGCAAAGTGAGAGCAGAGATTGCTCTTAAGCGTGGTGGCATCCCTGTAGCCACTGCATCAAGTTGCTGGCTGTAGTATCTAGCAGGTCTATTTTGTTCCCTCATGTTTCTGAGTTAGGACTCCTAAGGAGTTTCCCTGATCTTCATAAATGAACACAGAAAACTGAAAGCTATAGTCGAGAGGCCCTAAAGCAGAGAAAGTTGCAAGACTTTCCTTGATAAATTGTATGGCTTTCATTCCCTCTGGCGTCCAAACAAGAGGATCAGGCCCATTCACTTTCAAGAGCGTATGTAAAGGCTGAGCTATTAAAAAAAATAGGTATCCAATTCCAACAGTGTCCAGCCAATCCCAGAAATCCTTGCTTCTTTTTTGAATGCCTAGGGAAGGCTAGAATTCATTTAATCCTTTAGCAAGCCTTGTTAGAAATCAAGTGTCTCATGTATTTTACTTGCATCTAGCAAAATTGGAGTTTCTCTTTAGAAATTTTGTGTCCCTTAAGTGACAATTATTTTCATAGATGCATGCTGTCATTCTTAGAGGTTTGCATATTCAGGGAATAAAGAAGGACATCATCTACACATTAGATGAGCATACATTCCCTCTAATGCAGGGGTCCCCAGTCCCTGGGTCATGAACTGGTAGTGGTCCATGGCCTGTTAGCAACCGTGCCAGATAGCAGGAGGTGAGTGGCAGGCGAGCAAGTATTGTCGCCTGAGCTCCACCTCCTGTCAGGTCACTGGCCACGTTAGATTCTTATAGGAGCGTAAACCCTATTGTGAACTGTGCCTGTGAGGGTTCTAGGTTGTGTGCTCCTTATGATAATCTCACTAATGCCTGATGATCTGAGGTGGAGCAGTTTCATCCTGAAACCACCCACCACAACACGCACCATGCCTCACTGCCAGTCCATGGAAAACTTGGCTTCCGGGAAACTGGTCTCTGGTGCCAAAAATGTTGGGGACCTCTGCCCTAACACATGTACATGAACCAACTTAGATTTCAAGATTTGAAAAAATACAGGCAAGGCTCTCAATATAACCTTGGGGCATGATGGTCCAGGCATATCGTTAGTCATCTCAAGTAAAAGGAAGTAAGTATTGGGCCTACTGGAATACCTGGGCCTACTGGAATACTAAAGGAAACACTGCATAAATCAACCATGGTAAGTATATATATACACATAACCTTCAGTAAGGACTGCTGCCAAAAGATTATGGGTTTTTGGTACCACCAGATATCTTGGGATCACAATGTTCTTGACAGCTCTCAAATACTGTACAAAAGTACAGCCCCTCCTGTTTGGCTTCCTTATAGAAAGGATCAGAGTATTACCTTGGCTGGTGCAAGAAATAATTACACCATTTTAAATAAAGGCTTTTGTTATGAGTCTGATTCTTTCAATTGCTCTAGGCCTTATAGGATATTGTCTGATATTGGGTAAAGGTTTAATTAGGCTTACTTCTACTTTACTGGGGGTGGATTAATATACTTTACCAAAGTGAGTAGAAGATTGGGATGGAAAGTGGTCTGGCAAAGTTTACAATAAGCCATCAATGTCATTCATTAGTCCCAGTTCTGAAAAAAAATTGTGTGAACTATATTTTTTATAATTTTAGTGTTTTCATTCTTAGTCTGTAGTTGTTCCATTTGCTCCTTCTATTCCAAATTTAACTATGTTTCCCCCTTTTGCGAGATGGAAATTAGTGTATTATGAAATTTCAAAAAATCTCTGCCCAAGAGATGTCTGGGAGCCAAGGCAACAGGCCAAAGGGAATGAAGGCTACCTAATGAGCTTACTTAAAATTCTCAGGGTTTGGACTTAAAAAGTCATAGGCTGATTAGATACGAACTACCATTTTTACAGTTTTATTACTCTAAGAAAGGAGACAATTTAAAGTGGTAGGGGTGAGAACAGAAAGAGTAGCCTCAGTGTCTATGAGGGTACATGTCTGTTTTCCATTTGTGGAAATTTCCATTTCTCCTAATACATTAGGAGAAACGGGAAATATATTAGAAGTGGAAAACCCCTGTTGATCCTCAAAGGAACCCTATTCATCCTGTAGGGTCCTATTGTTTATTGGTTCAGCCATCATTTAAGTTTTCTATAATCTTTTTCCTTTTTTTAATAGTAAAGCTTTTTACAATAGAAGCAAATACTCCTTTGATCATTACAGGGAGACACCTGTCTTTTATTAAAAGTCCTGATTTGACTAGTTATTATTTGAAACTTGCTGTAGTTACAAATTAGTAATCTTTGAGACCTTAGGTTTTTTCTTTTTTCTGAATAGTTTTAGAAAGTTGATCTCCTACACTTTCTAAGTCGTGGGTTTGTATATCTGCAAAGTTAAGATGGTATTATTTAAATAAGATAACCAAGTCCTCATGTAAGCCATTGAAGAAAGCAGAATTTATAAGAAAATCATTCTGATGATCTTGGAGGCTAGCATCAGGCATTTCCAAATATTGTTTAAATGTGTTTTTTTGTTTTTGTTTTCTTTTTTCAAGCTGTTCAAAATAATCAAGCACAGATTTATCTGGCTTTCTAGAGCACTGATTAATTCTCCTCCAAGCTACATTTTTTGGAAAGGTCTGGAGAGTGGCATCACAAAGAGCCTGGGCTAAGGTGTAGACCCCTTCATGGTTAGCTTCAGCCTGTTTTTTAAAAATCCTGCGAGATATTATTCTAAGCTTGCCATTTTCAACCATCCAGTGGCTCTGTCTTTTGATATCCGCATGTGAACTAATTGATAAAAGTCAGACTATCTGTGTTCCTAGGTCCTGACAATTAAATGAAAGGTTTTTTTTGCAAACACTATGAGATCTTGGAGAAGCCCTGGGAAGTCTTTTATATTATTCTTAAGTTCAGTCTTTGTCCAAGGAATGTGCATAATGGGAGGCTCACATCTTTCTGCAGGTTTTACCTTGAAAGGGGCTGCAAAAATAGGAGTTTCAGAAAGGATGTCAGAGATGTAGAAAATTTCCTCAGGTGGTCAGGGAGGTAGAAGGGAAGGCAAGTAAGGACAGGGGAAGTTTAGATAAAAGAAGATATAAAGGTTCAGGCGTGGGAGGAGAAGGAGCAGTGGAGGTGGAAGGGAGAAGGCCTCCTAAGTGAAGTCCTTTTTCATTCAGAAATAGTTTCAGATATCTTTTTCTTTACCTCCTGAATGGTGGCAATTTTTTCAACCTTTTTGGACACTTCTACCTACCATTAAAGGTGAGTCTCTCATTCAATATTTCTGGCTCTAAAACCAGTTTTTCCAATTGTACATGCAAATAATTTTGTAAACATTTCAAAAGACCCACATTTCAGCCATTGCAGTTTACCCCCAACCTGGGTCCTGGGGGTCCATCTTTCTAGATGTTTACAAAAGGACACTCTTTAAGTATTGTACATAAAACCAAATGGTGTTTTTAAAGGAGATCATCCCTTTGAAAAGTGCTCATATTTTGACATTTGATTTTCCATAATTTAAGAACTTTGGGAAAGCATCCAAGGCTGAAAACGTGCTTTGGGTCAAAGTATGCTGTTTATGGGCATCACTCCCCGAAGCGTCACCTAAACATCGGGAATTGCTATCTTGGGTGTCTCAGAATTTCTGGCTAATTCCAGTGGCGGTGGCAGAGTGCTCAGAGTGCCAGGTGACAAACTCTTATGTGCACTTTCTGGCTGAGATGAAAGTCCCTGTAGGTTTTCTTTTTTCAAGGAAGCCCTGTGAGGCTGCCACACATCACAGACAAATGTTCAGGCCCCTCTGCAAAGTCTCTAGTCTCCCAGAGCACCCAAATGGGTCGGGGGAGCAATTGCCTCTTCTCTTTTGAATAGGAAATAAGCCTCATAAGAAATGATTACAGTAAGAAGTAAAGCAGGTCCAGATAAGCATGATTTCCAAACAATTGTTTAGATAGAGAAAATCCATCAGTGTTCACTGTTTAACTAATAAGCCAAACTTCTGGCCAAAGACAAAGGTAGAAAAGGCAGTTTTTTTGTTTTTGTTTTGTTCCTGAGACCCAAATACATAGAGATGGAAATCTCCATTCTAGAAAGGGGGTGTTGGAATTGACAGATAAAGAAAAGTCTAGACATCATCAAAGAGTAGGGAGGTCAGAATCCAGGAGGACTCATTCCTTACACTGGATAATGCTGTCAGAGCCAGAAGAACACAAGGGGTTCTAGCTGACCAGGCATCAAGTCCAGAAAGAGTGTCACATGCTAGGATGGATTGCTCTGAACCCTGCTTGCAGTGTCTGAAATGTTGACCTAAATAATGCAATTGAGTGACAAAATAAAATTTTGGAGTTTACTTGAGCCAAAGTGAGGACAGTTGCCTATGAAACACTTCCGGGTTACCTTGTGTATTAGTCCGGTTTCACACTGCTAATAAAGACCCACCCCACACTAGGTAATTTGTAAAGGAAAGTAGTTTAGTGGACTCACAGTTCCACATGGCTAGGGAGGCCTCGCAATCATGATGGAAGGCAAAGGAGAAGCAAAGGCACATCTTACATGGTGGGAGGCAAGAGAGCATATGTAGGAGAACCCCATTTATAAAACCATCAGATCTCGTGAGACTTATTCACTACCACAAGAACAGGTATGGGGGAAATTGCCCCCATGATTCAATTATCTCCACCTGGCCCTGCTCTTGAGCTATGGGTGGGGACACAGCCAAACCATATCACCTTGTGAAGTACGTTGTTCAGCTTCTGCTACAAGCAATTTTTTGAAGAAAGAAAGGGGGAAAATAAGTGGATTGAAATAAAGTTGTCAGAAATTCTCATTGGTTTACAGAAATAACATTAATTAGTGATACACTGTTGAACTATAGGGAATGAATTGTTCAGCATGCAGCATTGTTAGATTAATTTCTAGCAACTTGTGGCATCAGCCTGGAGTCCACATAGCAAGCAGCTTCCAGAGATGATTACTTAGCTCAAGGCAAGGGAGCCAAACATGGCTGTTGTCTCATTCCAGTGCCTGTCTGGATCTGATAATTTAAAGGCTCCCTTTTCTCAGATAAGTTTCCTTTCTTCTTCATATTGGAGCATGTTGCCTTTTAATAACTTAATTCCCAGTAGCATTACAGAATGGAACAGCTGAACACAATCTGAAAAATAATCCACAACAGTTTCTCTTCATGTAGATGAGAAAGAAACCTCAAAGAATATAAAAATTTACTTGCTAAAAATCATGCTGTTAGCTAATATTAGACTTGTAAGAAACTATCTTTTTCCGATATCAATTTTGATGATTTCTTAAACAGTCTGACTACTTGCTACATAAAACTTCTTGCCCTTTTACTTTTTTTATGACATATTTATCTTTTCTGCCAGTTCTCTAGTTTACCGTCCTTTTTTACTATTAACAATTAAGCAAAAAAATATGTTTAACTTGTCAAAGAAGACTTTGACAAGACACAATACTGTTTCTTTGACTTCTGATGACTCCTCTAATAAATGTACACATCAGTCTATCTTACCTAATAAGTAAATCATTTTGGGGTATAATTACAGAACAGAAAATGCTGCTTTAAATGTGGACCGGGATGGAAATAAGTAATCTTTATAATTAAACTGAAAGCTTTTCAAAGAGTTCAGTTCCTTAGACTAAGGCTTCCCACTGCTAAAAAGTAAATTACTTTGGAGACATTTCGGGGATCTGAAGTCTTTTCTCATATTCATAGGGACACACAGAGTTCTCCAGTACATGGCCCCAGGGAGAGTTTCACTTCCGAACAGATGCTAATGTTTCATGCAATTTAGCAGTGGATATGGTAATGAAACAATTTTATTTAACGGTAGACTAGAAGGGAGACTCAACCTGCATGATTTGATAATGTTCAAATTGAAACTGCCTTAAGGAGATGGATATTGACACATATCTAGTGTTGTTTAAAATTTACAAAGTACTTAAAATGTCTTTTTGTCAATAAAAATGTTCTTTACTTTTATCTGTATTTGGAGTGAAATTTTTATCATTCTAACCATATTGTAGTTGGTGTGGCAAGAACAAGGGATATTGTTTTATTGGCCTTCTCTGTGTATTAAATTATTTTTTCTGTAGGAAAATGTCTGATAAGAAAAATACATATTTTAAAATAATAAGATATCATAACTAAACAACTGGAAAGTATCATATGAAATAACCTTTTCTTTTCTATGAAATTTTCTTTAAACTGGCTCAAAAATGTATCTTAATGAATTTGTGGTTTTAATGAATTTGTGGTACACTTCTCGTACCAGAAAATCTTGTATAATAAAATGCCCTCCAAAGTTGCATTATTTTCTTTTCCTAGAACTGGCTAGATAAAAATATCCAAAAAACCACTGATATTGTCTACAGCAATTATCAATTATCAACATATCGTGACTAGAAACCAACTGTAAGAAGACTAAACTTATTTTTAAAAAGAATTTTACATTTTCCTTGACACCAAATAATAAACCACTCATATTTATAACCTGGTTTCCATTGGTATATTTTCACGTTTTGTCCATTATTTAAATTTCTGTGTGTTTGCTAGAGTTTGTGGTGTCAATTCTTTTTCATCTGCCGTAAGAATAATAAGGGGATCTTAAGAGTCCCTGAATGTTAGAATTTGATTGTATTATAATGAGGAGAACCAGGAACAAATTGCTATTTTAACATATCAACTGGGAAAAACACAGATGGGACTCTCTAATAGGCAATTATGAAAAGTTTAAAGAAGGAATAATTGACTTGAGTGGCCAGGGATACAACAAACTAAGAGAGATGTTACCATCGATAGGACAGAAGAGTCAAAGGGTAAAATAAGGTTTAATCCAGAGGGAAGCCAGGAGCCTGGGCTTTAGAAAAATAGCCCAACAATAGCTTTAGGCTTTGGGAGAGAAACGGCCACAGGCCACCCTCATTGCCCTATTTCTATTATCCCATATCCTATCAGTACCACCTTGCAGGTGGCAGAATATACTACCCCAAAATATGTCATTTGGCATAAAAATTAGTTTGAGTTAAAGGCAGTTGAAAAATAACAAATGCACAAAGACAACTCTGATGTGTTATTTTCTTCCTGAAAATAGGAGACGAAACTGTCAAGTGAAAGATACCCTTCTTGTACCAGTAGGAAACACACACACACATATACACACACCACGCACTCACATGAACCATCTTATCTCCAGAAACAGGGAGTTGAGGCCCAGGAAAATCTGTGCAAATAAGTGTAATTAAGCCAACTTTTATCTTTGTAGTCACTTCTCCACAACTAACGGTCCTAGTTCAAGCCCCTCTGTCTGGTCACATTTTCATAATTTACTACTCTGTCTTACTTAGTGTATAAGCATTTGACTCTAACGCTTCTTTGTGTCTTCATTTTCCTGTGTGGGATCCCATGTACATACAAAAATATGTATGCTTTTGTTTTGCAAATATAACTTAGGTCAATTTAATTCTCAGTTGCCAGTCAGAGAATCTGAGAGGATAAGGGTAAAATTTTGCTTCCTCTAAACTCCCATCAGCTAAACTTAGTGAAATAAAGGGCAAAAAAATCCCTGTTGATTTTGTTCATAAGTTCAACCTCCTGGGACATAATCAAGATGCTGAAACATCATGGAGACTTTATCTGGAAGAGAAGATAAATATAGTCTACACTGGGAGAATGAAATGTTGTCAGTCCCAGTGTTTACTTCTACTTTTCTTCTTTTCTTTCTTTTTTTCAGATGAAGTCTCACTCTTGTTGCCCAGGCTGGAGTGCAGTGGCACAATCTTAGCTCACTGCAACCTCCACCTCCCGGGTTCAAGCGATTCTCCTGCCTCAGCCTACCAAGTATCTGGGATTATAGGCTCCCGCCAGCACACCTGGCTAATTTTTGTACAATCAGTAGAGGCGCGTTTTCACCATGTTGGCCAGGCTGGTCTCGAACTCCTGAACTCAGGTGATCCACCTGCCTCAACCTCCCAAAGTGTGGGCATTACAGGCATGAGCCACCATGCCCGGTCTTTTCTTCTTTTTTATCTACTCTATTTTCCAAACATATGATTTGGAAATTGGAGATAAATAACTGGTACAGCTGTTTATCTCTGGGGATCCAGCCTGACCACAGAGAATATGTGATTTGTATTTGCTATGCTGGTCTCTAAGCCTTGTTGAGTTATACCAGTACTACCTCTGACAGCCTGGCTAAGTTTCTTTACTTGTAAATTAGAGAGGCCAGTTAGTTTTTATGCTAACATATGTCCTCCTACCTAGTTCTATCATAACAGGTAATGTTTTCGCCTTAATATTGACTCCTTATTTCAAATCTCAGACTCTTCAGGCTTTGAGGAGAAAACAGAGATGACTTGTATTAGAAAGGCCCCAGGGAATTCTCAAGGCGTGGATGACACTCAATGTTGTACTTCATTGCCATGATTATTTAGCCTTCTCAATAGAGTTGTAACCTGTTTTCTGCTCTCCTTGGAGGTGTTAAAAAATGTTTTGACATACAACTGAAGTGGAGTTAGTCATAGAGATATGAAAGCCAGTACTCTCCCCCTACAGGAAGAAAGGCTACTACAATGTCAGTCCTCAAAAGACTACTGTGTCTCAAAATGTGGTTGTCTCATAACCATCATCAACAGAGAAGAGAAAAGAACAGAAATACTGTGAACCAATTTCTAAAATATTTAAGGAAATTTTTGATAAACTTTCAGGAATGCCCTAAAAAGCTATGGAATCAGATAATGTTTACTAGTAAAGCAAATGAAGGTGTATGTATTCATAATTTACTTACAGAATAATTTTTCTATCCAGTAAAAATGATTATCATCAAGCCCAATATTTTCTTGTGCATCATGGGGAAAATAAACTTTAAGATATACTCACTTACCATAGTTAATATTTAATATTGGGTATGTTTCAACATTGTGTTATGTGTTGAGGTTTAAATGATATACAACACAGTGATATACAATACAATGCACTTTTAAGTGTACAGGCCAATTTTTTTTTTTTTTTTTTTTTTTTTTTTTTTTTTTTTTTTTTTTTTTTAGAAGGAGTCTTGGTTCTTCACCAGGCTGGAGTGCAGTGGCACAATCTCGACTCACTGCAAACTCCACCTCCTGGGTTCAAGCTATTCTCCTGCCTCAGCCTCCTGAGTAGCAGGGATTACAGATGTGTGCCACCACGCTCGGGTAATTTTTGTATTTTTAGTAGAGATGGGGTTTCACCTTGTTGGTCAGGCTGGTCTCAAACTCCTGACCTCATGATCCACCCGCCTCAGCCTCCCAAAGTGCTGGGATTACAGGCGTAAGCCACCACACCCGGCAGGCCAATTATTTTATCAAATGCATGCACCCATGTAGCCATGAACACAATCAGGATACAGAACTTTTCTGTTATACCAAATGTATCCTCATTCCTATTTCCAGTAAATATTTTCACACTCCGGCATTCAGGCAACCAGTAAACTTTTTTCTGATACTATAAATTAGTCTTGCTTGTTTATGATTTAATATATATCAAACCGTATGAGGTTTTTTCTAATTTATTTTACTCAGCAAAATGTTTTTGATGCTTATTTATATTGTGGTGTGTATCTGTAGTTTGTATCATGTGATTGCTGAGAAGTGTTTCCTTATATACAGATTTATCACCGTTTTCTTATTTTCCTGCTGATGGACATTTGCATTTTTCCAGTGTTTGATTATTTTAATCAACCAGTTGTAAACTTTCATGTGCAAATATTTTTACGGACATATATTTCATTTCTTTTTAATAAAAATCTAGGGGTAGAAATGCAAGGTCATAATTAAGGATGGGTTTAACTTTACGGAAAGTGGCAATTAGTTTGCTAAAAGTGGTTGCACCATTTTTACAACCCTGCTGGCAGTCTGTGAGAGTTCCCATGGCATTACAAATAATATTCACAATGATTATTGCTATTGTCATTTTAATGTGTGATTAGTGGCATCTTGCTTACCTCTCACTTATTTTACTAGCATTTAGGAAAATGTTCTTATATATTTATGCAAATTATTTTAAGATAAATGTTTTATTTGTTACCAAGGAGTTGATGATATTTGATGATTTATGCAAACATATTGCTGTGCGTGCATTAATGTTTCATTTTAATGCAATTTTCAAAATTAACCACTATCTTCTCATATTTCTTGATGTTCAACAATCTTTACTACTGTGAAATGAGTTACCACTTGTTTAACTTACTATATCTCAGATATTCTTCCACGTGAACACATATTAACTTACTTGATTTTCAGAACAACTGAGTCGTAGAGAAATTTAAAAAGTTGAATAAATGTGTTTGTTTTACTGTTGTATATGTGTCTATTTATTTAAATATATAGATAGGTATATACAGTTGTCCTTTAGTATCCATGAAGGAATGGTTCCAGGATGCTGCCAACACTAAACTTAGCGGATGCTCCAGTTCCTTATGTAAAATGTTGCATATAATCTATGCACGTACTCCTGTATATTTTAAATTATCTGTAGATTATGTATGATATGTAATCAAATATAAATAATTGTTAATAGAATAAGGACAAAAAAGGTTTGTTTGTGTTCAGCGTGGACACTTTGTTTTTCTTCTGAATATTTTTAAGCCACAGATGCAGCACCAATGGATACAGAAGACTGACTGTACAGATAATGTACCTGCCTATCTCTACTTTAAATGTCAATAAATCTCCCACAATAAGAATGCAATTATTTATAAATCCCACTAAAATTTTATCCTCATTATTCCATGCCTCTGTTCCATGTGGTTCTCAAAGGGATTGTAAATCTTTCCATTTTGCCACAGGGGAGAGTAAGCCTCCTAGTCATGTCAATCACCATACTTCTTTCCCACACTGACATTTACTGACTAATCTTAGTTTTTCCCCTGGATTTTTATATACGGAGACCAGATGCAGGAAATAGTTCTCTGTGGGGTCCAAAACAAAACAAAAACAAAAACCAAGAGTGTATAAACCTGGAACATTCTATGATTTTGCCTCCCATCTCTCTGCTTCTCTCTGTTTCATGAAGGAAATCAATTTTCAGTACACGAAAAATAAAGCTAATTTAGAAAAAAAAATTCAGGTTATTTGTATGGGGTATGTGATATGGTTTGGCTCTACGTACCCATCCAAATCTCATGACGAGTTGTAATCCTCAATGTTGGAGGAGGGTCCTGATGGGAAATGATTGACTTATGGAAGTAGAGATCCCCTTTGTTTTTCTCATGGTAGTAAGTGAGTTTTCACGAGATATGGTTGTTTGAAAGTGTGTAGCACCTCCTTTGGTCTCTCTTCCTCTGGCTCCAGCCATGTAGGACATGTCTTCTTTCTGTCAGTCTTCCACTATGATTGTATGTTTCCTGAGGCCTCCCCAGCCACGCTTCCTGTACAGCCTGAGGAACCGTGAGAAAATTAAACTTCTTTTTTTCATAAATTACCCAGTCTCAGGTATGTCTTTATAGCAGTGTGAGAATGAACTAATATAGAAAATTGATGCCAGAAAAGTAGGCCATTGCTGTAAAGATACTGGAAAATATGGAAGCAGCTTTGGAACTGGGTAATGGGCAGAGGTGGGAAAAGCTTGGAGGGCTCAGAAGACAGGAAAATGAGGGAAAATTTGGAACTTAAAGAGACTTGCTAAATTGTTATGACCAAAATGCTGATAGTGATATGGACAATGAAGTCCAGGTTGAGGTGATCTCAGATAGAGATGAGGAACTTATTGGGAACTGGAGTAATGGTCACTCTTACTATGCTTTAGTGAAGATAATGGAGGCATTTTGTCCCTGCCCTAGAGATCTGTGTAACTTTGAACTTGAGAGAGATTATTCAGAGTAACTGGGGGAAGAAATTTCTAAGCAGCAAAGCATTCAAGATATGACCGGGCTGTTCCTAGCATTGTACAGTCATATAAATTCAGAAAAAGATTTTCTAAAATTGGAACTTATGTTTAAAATGGAAGCAGACCATAAAAGTTTGGAAAATTTTCAGCCTGACCATGTGGTAGAAAAGAAAAAAAACACATTTTCTGGGGAGAAATTCAAGCCAGTTGCAGAAAATTGCATAAGTAAAGAGTAACCAAATGTTAATATCCAGGAAAATGGGGGAAATACCTCAAAAGAATTTTAGAGACCTTCACAGCAAGCCCTCCTACCACAGGCCTGGAGGCCTAGGAGGGAAGAATGGTTTTGCAGGCTGGGCCCAGGGTACTGCTTCCCTGTGCAACATTAGGACACTGTTCCCTGTGTCCCAGACACACCAGTTCCACCTATGGCTAAAAGAGACCCAGACATGACTCACATGACTCAGGCTGCTGTTCCAGAGCAGGCAAGCTGCAAGCCTTGGCAATTTCCACATGGCGTTAAGCCTGTGGGTGAGCAGAGGGCAGGAACTGAGGCTTGGGAACCTCTGCCTAGATTTCAGAGGACATATGGAAATGCCTGGATATCCAAGCATAGGTCTGCTTCAGGGGCAGAGCACTCAAGGAGAACCTCTACTAGGCCATTGCAGAAGGGGAAATGTGGGGTTAGGGCTCCTACACAAAGTCCCCACTGGGGCGCTGCCTAGTGGAGTTGTAAAAAAGAGGTCCACCATCCTTCAGACTCCAAAATGGTAGATTCATTGACAGCTTGCTCTATGTGCCTGGAAAAACCAAAGGCACTCAATGCCAGCCTGTGAAAGCAGCTGGGAGGAAGTCTGTACCCTCCAAAGCCACAGGGGGAGAGCTACGCAACACCAGGGGAGCCCACCTCTTGCAACAGTGTGACCTGGATGTGAGACATAGAGTTAAAGAAGATCATTTTGGAGCTTTAAGATTTAATAACTGCCCTACTGGGTTTCTGACTTGCATGGGACCTGTTGCCCCTTTGTTTTGGCCAATTTCTCCCTTTTGGAATGGGAGCATTTACTGAATGCCTTTACCCCTATTGTATCTTGGAAGTAACTAGTTTTTTAGTTTACAGGCTCATAGGTGGAAGGTATTTGCCTTATCTTAGATGAGACTTTGAATTTGGACTTTTGAGTTAACGCTGGAATGTGTTAAGACTTTGGGGACTGTTGGGAAGGCATGATTCTGTTTTGAAATTGTGAGAAGCACGTGAGATTTGGGAGTGACCAGGAGTAGAATTATATGGTTTGGGTCTGTGTCCCCATCCAAATCTTGTGTCAAATTGTAATTTTCAACATTGGAGGAGGGGGTCTGCTGTGAGGTGATTGGATCATGGGACAAGTTTCCAAACTGCTGTTCTCATGATAGTGAGTTCTCAGGAGATACGGTAGTTTAAACATGTGTAGACCTCCCCATTTTCTCTCTCTCCTGCTGCAGCGATGTGGGACATGCTTCCTTAACCTTCACCTTCCACCATGATTGTAAGTTTCCTGAGGCCTCCACAGTCCTGGTTCCTGTATAGCCTGTGGAACCATGAGACAATTAAACCTCTTTTCTTTATAAATTATTCAGTTTCAGGTAGTTATTTACAGGAATACAAGAACAGAATAATGCAGTATGTTAATTTCACATGGCTACCAACAAAGCCCCACAAATTGGGTAATTTCTTTTAGCATAAAATAAATTAATCTTTCTACAGGTTGGGAGGCTAGAAATGTAACATTAAGGTGTCCTGAAAACTATTTGTCCTTTGAAATCTACAGAAGTACCCCTCCTTTCCCCTCCCTCACTTCTCACAATTTGCTGCTTATCTTTGGCATTCCTTGGCTTGCAGCTGAGTAACTCCAGCCTCTTTCTATGTAATCACATTGTGTTCTGCCTGTGTGTGTCTGTTTCACATGGCCATCCTCTTATGAGGATGCCAGTGCTATTGGAATGAAGACTCATTCTATTTCAGCATGCACTCAACTTAATTCATTACATCTGAAACAACTCTATTTTCAAATAAGGTCACATTATGAAGTACTTAAAGATAAGAACTTCAGTATATCTGTTTTCTCTGGGGAGTGGGGGCAAAGTTAAACCCGTAACATGGGGTTAAGAGAGGAAATAGTGATAAATGGGTAGATATTTGAATCTCAAAATCCAGTTGTTCCTGTTGCCAATCATAATTATGAAATCCTAGATACAAAGGTGAATACATTACATTTTTTGCTTTAGATAGTTTACTCCAAACAAAATAATCCTAACATATGTCTTTTACTTCTCTAGCTGTAGGCAATCCTATTGCTTACAACCAATGAACTCTGCCTTGTTGCCGAGATAATCACATTTTGCTGAATGCAAAATCTGTGATGTAATGATTATATTTTAAAGCCTGCTTTAAAGTAGGAGATCTTATTAGTGGATGAGACCTTGACCAATAAGACTAGAATCCTTTGCTTTTTCAAGGTTCTATTAGATTTGAGAATGGATAGAGTGCCAGGATCTTTGACTTTCTACACCTTTGTCTCTACCTACAAATACTCTTACGAATTAGTTAAGGGAAGTTTGTTTCCTGTTGCCTAGTTCAGAACTTCTCACAGTATATTCCACAGACCTCAGTCATCAAATAATCTGAGACAATTTATTAAGTATATAGTCTTTCATGCCTTATCCACAATCTGTAGGATAAGAATCTTTGAGAAAACTTATGGAATCCATTTATATCCACTGCAGCAACTACATGCATGAAACAACATGAGTGAATCGCAATGCTTTACCCTAAGTGGAAGAAGTCCAACTCCAAAGGTCACATATGTGTATGATTAAATTTATGTAATATTCAGGGAAGGGCAAAATTAGAGAGACAAAGAACAGATCAGTGTTTGCTGGGACTGGGGTTGTGGAAAAGGATATATTAAAAAGAAGCAGGTGGGAATGGGGGTGGGTTTGTAACTTCTATATCTTGATTGAGCTGGTGGTTACAAGACTGTATGCATTTGAGAAAACAGAGACCTGTAAATCTAGAGTCAATTTAACAGCCTGTAAAGTATACCTCAATTGAAAAAAGAAAATTCAACTACTTGAATGTTTTTATTTCCCCTTATACTTTCTGAAACTAACACTGCTGGTAGATTCTTAACTCATAAAAAATTTAAATTATCATAATTTATTTTAAGCTGTATCTGTTAGCCTTAGAAAGTGTCCTTTTGTATTTAATGATTTGTCTCATTTTATGCCTTCAGCATATCTGGTAATAAAATTGTGATGCATGTTTTACTTTGTTTAAACTTGCCTCATATCACATTGTCCATAACTTTATATCCAACCACCCAACTTTACAGAATTGCTCTCTCTCTCATATATATATGTGTGTGTGTGTATGTATACATATGTGTGTGTGTGTGTGTGTGTGTGTATTCCCCCTTGTATTGTATTCAGCATTGAATTAGGACTATTTACATATCCAATATGTAATTCTGATTCTTTGCATAGGTAAGTTTAGTATTTTTCCCACTACAGGATAAAGAATGTGGAATTATATTTGTTCTTTGTGGCATATTGCACCCAGGAAGGGGGGAATAATGAATATATCACATGTGTACTTTTTTTACTGCTAAAATATCCTATAGTTTTCTTTTTCTGACAGTTAAAATATACAGACAAACCTCATTCTTTGTTACTACAATTGCCTATGCCCATTTGCCTGTTTTTCTAAATCCATTTGACAGTGTTGATGATCTGTAGGAGATGTTTCTGTAACTACAACCTCACAGAGATTTCTGAAAATAATACCCTGGTACTAAGGAAAGGCTCATATTTAGTTACATAGTCCCAAAACATGCATTTCATTCTGTGAATGTAGAAGGAACCATATGCTTTATTAAACTTAATGATGAATTATAAACCACCCATGGAAACAAGTACCAGTGAGGAGGCAAGAGAAAATGGGAAGTTGCCGGGCGCGGTGGCTCAAGCCTGTAATCCCAGCACTTTGGGAGGCCGAGACGGGCGGATCACGAGGTCAGGAGATCGAGACCATCCTGGCGAACACGGTGAAACCCCGTCTCTACTAAAAAATACAAAAAAACTAGCCGGGCGAGGTGGCGGGCGCCTGTAGTCCCAGCTACTCCGGAGGCTGAGGCAGGAGAATGGCGGGAACCCGGGAGGCGGAGCTTGCAGTGAGCTGAGATCCGGCCACAGCACTCCAGCCTGGGTGACAGAGCAAGACTCCGTCTCAAAAAAAAAA